>NC_092099.1:43628878-43731378 GCF_045679555.1 Salvelinus alpinus | reverse complement strand
AAACTTTTACAGAAGCACAATTGAGAGCATCCTGTCGAGTTGTATCCCCGCTTGGTATCCCCGCCTATTAGGTAGTTGTTGTAGAATTGTTAGATTACTTGTTAGATATTACTGCACTGTCGGAACTAGAAGCACAAGCATTTCGCTACACTCGTATTAACTTATGCTAACGATGTGTATGTGACCAATATAATGCGTTTTTTTTTGGGGGGGGGTGAATGATGACCGAGCGGAATAGGCAAGATGCAATAGATGGTATAAAATACAGTATACACATATGAGATGAGTAATGTAAGATATCTAAACATTATTAAAGTGGCATTATTTAAAGTGACTAGTGATCAATTTATTAAAGTGGCCAATGATTTGAGTCTGTACGTATGAAGCAGCCTCTCTGTGTTAGTGATGGCTGTTAAACAGTCTGATGGCCTTGCCTTGAGATAGAAGCTGTTTTTCAGTCACTCTTGGTCCCTGCTTTGATGCACCTGTACTGACCTCGCCTTCTGGATGATAACGGGGTGAACAGACAGTGGCTCGGGTGGTTGTTGTCATTGATGATCTTTTTGGCCTTCCTGTGACATCAAGTGGTGTAGGTGTCCTGGAGGGCAGGTAGTTTGCCCCCGGTGATGCGTTGCGCCCTCTGGAGAGACGTGCGCTTGAGAGGATCTGCAGAGAAGAAAGGGAGAAACTCCCTATATACAGGGGTGCCAAGCTTGTAGCGTCATATCCAAGAAGACTTGATGCTGTAATCGCTGCCAAATGTTCTTCAACAAAATACTGAGTATTATTTCATTTTTAAATGTTCTAATAAAGTATTAAACATTTCTATAACCTGGTTTTGCTTTGTCAGTATAGGGTATTGTGTGTAGATTTATGAGGGGGAAAAACTGTTTAATCCATTTAATACAGAATAAGGCTGTAATGTAGCAAAATCTTGAAAAAGTCAAGGGGCCTGAATTTTTTCTTCTCAGGTATTGTAGAGGTCCTGGATGGCAGGGTTAAAACTACTTAAGGAATGCAATGTTTAGGTAACATTTAATAATTTGCTAACCTACTAAAATATACAGTGTTTGTTCATTTGTTTGTGGATAAATCTATTCAATAATTATAATTTCCAATAGGTAACTATCCACTTTCACTTATTTTTAATCAACCCACTGTGAGATTAACTATAGGAAAATACTTTTTTCTATCTCTCCCCCTCCCGGCCCTCAGAAACGCAAATCCCTGTTGACGTGGAAGCAAAATTAAAATTAAAATCAGAGAGTTTAATCTGAGAAGTTAATCTGAAAACAATTTCATGGAGCTGCATTATCTGAAGCCAATTTTCATTTGTGCGAAAAAATATTTTTGATGAAGTTTAACAGCAAAACACCTTTATTACCTCCCATAGTTCTGAAGAAGTATTTTAATCTGTGCTGCTAGTGCATTATACTGTTGAATGCATGACATACCAAGATAGATACACATACAGTCTGTTAAAAATACATTGAGTTGTAGAGCTGAGGAGTATGAAAAAAAAAGTTTGAAAACGCTGTAAATCGCTCTGCATAAGAGCGTCTGCTAAATGACTAGAATGTAAAATGAGAAAGAAGCCTCTGTCTGAGGATTATTATTCAAGCAGCTTTGTCACTTAGACGTTACGGAGAGGAGTCACAAATTAGTGTCCCTACACAGATTTAGAGATTTACTCATAGTTTATTGGTTGTGTACACAGATTTAGAGATTTACTCATAGTTTATTGGTTGTGTACACAGATTTAGAGATTTACTCATAGTTTATTGGTTGTGTACACAGATTTAGAGATTTACTCATAGTTTATTGGTTGTGTACACAGATTTAGAGATTTACTCATAGTTTATTGGTTGTGTACACAGATTTAGAAATTTACTCATAGTTTATTGGTTGTGTACACAGATTTAGAGATTTACTCATAGTTTATTGGTTGTGTACACAGATTTAGAGATTTACTCATAGTTTATTGGTTGTGTACACTGTTTTAGAGATTTACTCATAGTTTATTGGTTGTGTACACAGATTTAGAGATTTACTCATAGTTTATTGGTTGTGTACACAGATTTAGAGATTTACTCATAGTTTATTGGTTGTGTACACAGATTTAGAGATTTACTCATAGTTTATTGGTTGTGTACACAGATTTAGAGATTTACTCATAGTTTATTGGTTGTGTACACAGATTTAGAGATTTACTCATAGTTTATTGGTTGTGTACACAGATTTAGAGATTTATTCATAGTTTATTGGTTGTGTACACAGATTTAGTCAACACTATGAAATAACACATATGGAATCATGTAGTAACCAAAAAAGTGTTAAACAAATCTAAATATATTTTAGATTTTAGATTCTTCAAAGTAGCCACCCTTTGCCCTGATGACAGCTTTGCACACTCTTGGCATTCTCTCAACCAGCTTCACCTGGAATGATTTTCCAACAATCTTGAAGGAGTTCCCACATATGCTGAGCACTTGTTGGCTGCTTTTCCTTCAATCTGCAGTCCAACTCATCAAAAACCATCTCAATTGGGTTGAGGTTGGGTGATTGTGGAGGCCAGGTCAATGATGCAGGTCTGATGCAGCACCATCACTCTCCTTATTGGTCAAATAGCCCTTACACAGCCTGGAGGTGTGTTGGGTCATTGTCCTGTTGAAAAACAAATGATAGTCCCACTAAGCGCAAACCATATGGGATGGCTTATCACTGCAGAATGCTGTGGTAGCCATGCTGGTTAAGTGTGCCTTGAATTTCAAAGAAAATCACTGACAGTGTCACCAGCAAAGCAACCCCACACCATCACACCTCCTCCTCCATGCTTCACGGTGGGAACCACACATGCATCCTTTCACCTACTCTGCGTCTCACAAAGACACCGTGGTTGGAACCAAAAATCTCAAACTTGGACTCATTAGACCAAAGGACACATTTCCACCGGTCTAATGTCCATTGATTGTGTTTCTTGGCACAAGCAAGTCTCTTCTTATTATTGGTGTCCTTTAGTAGTGGTTTCTTTGCAGCAATTTGACCATGAAGGCCTGATTCACATAGTTTCTTCTGAACAGTTGATGTTGAGATGGGTCTGTCACTTGAACTCTGTGAAGCATTTATTTGGGCTGCAATTTCAGAGACGTGACGAAGTGACTAAGTTCAGGACCTGGTACTGGGTGGAGGCTGGCTAGTGATGACTGTTTAACAGACAGATGGCCTGTAGATAGGAGCTGATTATCAGTCTCTCAGTCTCAGCTTTGATGCACCTGTACGGTCTCTGCCATCCGGATTGTAGCGGGGTGAACCGGCCATGACTCGAGTGGCTGAGGTCCTTAATGATATTTTTGTCCATCCTGTGACACCGGGTGCTGTAGACGTTCTGGAGGGCAGGCAGTGTGCCCCCCCCGGTGATGCGTTGGGCTGACCGCACCACCCTGTGAAGAGCCTTATAGTTACGGACGGTGCAGTTGCCGTACCAGGCGGTGATACAGCACCACAGGATGCTCTCAATTGTGCATCTGTAAAAGTTTGTGAGGGTTTTAGGTGACATTTCAGGTTGTCAGTGGCACTTGAAACGTTTGATCCTCTCGACACGTAGAGATATTTCAAATAGATGCATCCTTTTAGACACCCTCTTATATAGTGCTAGATTAGATGTAGATTGTTTGGTGAGATATTAACAGGTCCAATTACGTAAGCCTTTGTGATATAGTGCACTACTTGGCCCTGGCTAAAACGATTCCACTATAGAGGGGATAGGGTGCCTTTAGGTACGGAACCTTAGAGATATTAACAATCTGTTCTGACTTCCACAGAGGCTGAAGGAGCTGAAGCAGAGAGAGTTTGCCCGGAACGTGGCCTCTAAGACCAGGAAGGATGAGCGGAAACAGGAGAGAGCACTCCGGAGGATACATGAGCTTGCCGAACAACGCAGAGAGATCCATTGGTGGGTACATATGTCCCGGAACATTCCAGGATATGATTCATCACAGATTATTGGTTGAAGTGTGATCTGTCACCGATAATGTATAGGAGGATCCTGACTCTTAACATGTGACGTTGGAGTCAGAAAATATCTCCAGTTCTGATTGTAAACTGATTATAATGAAGTAATTTCAACCAGATTTTCCCACTGTGTAAGCCTATCTTTTATACACTGTATATCGTTTTGATGTAATGGGGAAATTCAGAAGTCTAGGGATGAGTCCTTGCTTTAGATACATGAATCATGAGCATTGATATCATGAAGTGATTGGCCCATAACAATTGAATGCCATGCACAAATGAATATGGACTTGCAAATATTCATTCAAATGTTTATTTTTCTATGTTTCAGCGCTCCAGGCAGTGGTCCCAAGTTCAAGTCCACTACGGTGGCAGTGGAGGGCAGTTTCAGAGACAGCTGTACCGATGGACCTTCAGAGGAGTCCAACAACTCCACAGTTCTGGAGACAGGAACCCACAACCACACCAGCACCAGCACTGGCCTGGCCACCAACAGCAAGACCCAGAAAACACTATACTGGCCTTACACGGGAAAGGCCAAGAAACAGAATTACAACAGGCACAAAATAGCATTCTCATTCTCCTTCCCAAAGAAAGCATCCGTGAAGCTGAAATCTTCGGCCGCCGTGTTCTGTGACAACACAGAGGAGGGTTCCAAAGAATGTATCAGAAGACAGAAGCTCAGAACGCCCTTTGTTGAGTTGAACCTTCTGGACTCTCCTACTGCACAGGAAAAGGGACTAGGTCACGGGACTGTGGAGGCTATTGGCACTCAGCCTGGTGATCTCAGCCCAAACTGTGTTAGTTTTAGTGAGTGGATCCAGAGGTCATCAGATGCACTAGCCAGGTCTGACATCCCGATGCCACCACAGGCCTCACATTTGTGTTCTGTGCTAGTTAACTCTGAGGATATGGCCAGACCTTATGTGTCCTCCGTCTCCCAATTACCTGCATCCCCAGACGACCCAGACACAGTACTAGATAGACAGAACTATGAGGAAACTCAGAGAAACAGCCCAACAGAGGCCGAGCCGGAAACAAGCAAACACCAACAAGCTCATAAAATAGAGGAGAGTGTCTGTGGGGAAGAGGACTCCTCCATTAGCAGTTTCTCTTCTGAGGTCGTCTCCGGTTCTGATGGTCCCCCTGAGAACGACTCCTCCCCCTCTCAGTCCTCTCAGTGTCCTGGGACTGTGAGAGAGGAACGGAAAGGAGAAGACATTACGGTGGTGGTGAAGAACCTGTCTTGTCCTTTCACCAAGCCCAGCCAGCCGTTCTTCTCTGTGCTCAGCAGAGATGGAAACACTGTTCTCCAGTGGCCTACAGAGATGTTGACCTTCACCAGGACAGAGCCCTGTCTCTCCTACAGCTGCAACCCCCTCCATTTTGACTTTAGGGCCTCGCAGCAATGGCAGAGCAGGGCGAAGGTTAGTGTTGGTGACAGTCAGAGTAAGTTATCTGTGGCTTTGTGTATCAGCTCAACCTCTGTCTGCGCTGAGGAACCAACAGATGTTGACAACGAGCGCAACAAGGCCTGCTCTTGGCCAAACCATCATAGCCCTATCAGAGACGGCAGGGAAGCAGTGAAGAGGAAGGATTGTCTCATATGTGAGCACCACACGAGTGACACAGACACAGAAAGCTGCAGCTTGCGACTTAAGAGACACAGCTGTGGGGGATATAGTAGGCACTCAAAAGGTAGGACTCAATCTGAGAAGAGAGCAGCAGGTGGCGAGAAATGGAAATCCAGAGACAGGCGCCATTACAGGAGCCACAAGAAGAAGGGGAGGAGGAGGGGGATGAGAGGAAGGGATGAGGAAGAAGAGGAGCACCACAGAGAGAGGGCGACGGATGGAGGGTTGGAGAGCAATGCAGAGAAATGCAACACATTTCAGAGACGGTCTGAGTGTTGGGAAGGACTTGATAGCCAATTTAGAGTCCCCACTTCACAGCGAGTGCAGCCATTAGAGAAGTCAAAGCAATCGGCTGAGGACAGTGGCTGCACTGTCCCCTTTGCCGCCGAGGACAGGGAGAGGGAGAGAGAGAGAGAGAGGGAGAGAGAGAGAGAGAGGGAGAGAGAGAGAGAGAGGGAGAGGGAGAGGGAGAAGGAGAGAGAGAGGGAGAGAGAGAGGGAGAGGGAGAGGAAGCGTGTAGTGGAAAGGGAGAGGGAGCGTGTTGTGGAAAGGGAGAGGGAGCGTGTTGTGGAAAGGGAGAGGGAGGAGGAGAGAAGAAGACAGGAAACAGCAGGCAGAGTAAATGGCTCAGCGGGCAGCCTCAGCCTCTCGGATGAAAAGGTGTTGGGGAGGAGCGTCAGGAGAGACCCGGTCCATTCATCAACAGAACAGAGAAACACTGCAGGGCATGGCTCAGAGAGCTCACAGAGTCACAACGACACCCCTTGCCCTGAGAAACCTCCTGGGGTTGTTAGACAAAACCCAAGCAGAGGGATGACAGTCACGGCACCAGAGAGCTTAGTCACCGTTACCCAAAAACTAAGCATGGCCCATTCACCCGAGAGGCTTGGTGAAGACTTGTGTGAGAGCAGGGCCCTGAAAAGGAAACGGACAGCATCAATGTCTCTGGCTGATGATGAGCAGAGCCTTGACCTCCAGGGTCCATGCAGTCAGTGTCAGCCAGCTGTAATGGTAGAGCCCAATGGGCCAGTCCAATGTACCCAGTGTCAGTCAACTGTGGTAGAGCCCAATGGGCCAGTCCTATGTACCCAGTGTCAGTCAACTGTGGAAGAGTCCAATGGGCCAGATGGTTCAATGGGTGAGGAGGGGTCTGCTTGGTCTGCCTGTGTTTCCTGTGGTGGGGAGGGGAGACAGAGGAAGAGACAGAGAGGGGCCAGTTATACTCCTCACATCTCAGAACCTCCTGTAGGTCACAATGTTCACATCTCAGACCTTCCTGTATGTCACAATGTTCACATCTCAGAACCTCCTGTAGGTCACAATGTTCACATCTCAGACCTTCCTGTAGGTCACAATGTTCACATCTCAGACCTTCCTGTAGGTCACAATGTTCACATCTCAGAACCTCCTGTAGGTCACAATGTTCACATCTCAGACCTTCCTGTAGGTCACAATGTTCACATCTCAGAACCTCCTGTAGGTCACAATGTTCACATGGCTGAACCTCGTCTGGATGTACTGTCTGTTGACAGATGTAAGCTGAACGTCCAGAGTGAGAATCTAGTGAATACAGCTGTGGAATACCTTGTGGTAAAAGGTAAATTTGCCAGCTGTAGTGCCCTGAGTCAGCCAGCTGTAGAGCACAACAGTAAGTCAATGGGAGGCTCTCCTCAGCTCCAGATTCAGAACAATGTTCCCAGCATGAAAGTCGAATGTTCCTTCTCTCCCTCTCAACCTGGGCCTGGGCCTGTAAGAGATCCCCCAAATCCCCCAGAAATAATTGGTATTACTAATGAAAACAAAAACAGCACTATTTGCTTCCCAAACTCTTCCACTGTTTCTCTCCCGATCATGGTACATCGTATAGGAATGGGTAACATAGGACAAGATTGTATTAGAAGGCAAACGGTGGCAGTGGCTGCCCAGGTCAGTCCACTGGGTGTGAGAGAGATCATCCCCCTGTCCATCCCACAGATGCTTCACAGACAGAAGACGAGTCTGGACAAGTCATGTCAGCACAGTCCCCGGAGCCACCCCACCCACCAGGAGTGCCACAGCCCCCAGCCTACCCAGATTCAGAGGTTTCATCCTGGGGTTAGGGTTCAGGACGAGAGAGGGTTCATGGAGAGCCTGAGACCTGGAGGTACTACCGTTACAGCTAGCCCCTACCACAATCACAGACCACCGTGTTTCCATCCGCAGCACCCGTCTGACGGTATGGAGAAACATCACTGTCTCGTTCAGATCCAAACCCACGTCCTCCACCACCATCAGCAACATCAGGTGTTCCCTGGAAAGATGAAGCAAGTTATGTCTGGGTCTCCTGTCGCGGTGTCCCCTTCCTGTCCTCGCATGCTCCACCCCGTCCACCTGTCTCCATCCCCCATGTCCTCCATGCCAACCAGGTCCATCACTATCCGACACACCATCCTCCACCACCAACATCACCACCGTGCAGCATTCCTCCCTCAGCACCCTCAACCAACTCTCTTACCCCATGTTCTTCCGGTCCCTGTCAGCAGCCTGCCTATGGGGGCAGAAATGTGTCCCTCTGGGCCCTACCCTCCTCCCTTTGTGACCTCACCACCGCAGCTCTCGGTAATGGCCCCGCCCAGTTTACACCACCACCCAATGGCGGTGACATTCCACGCTATGCCCCGTCCAGCCATGTTCCCCTCCATGATGCAGCCACACCCACATCCCACTGTCATCCCTCTACAGCCCATGTTTTTATGACATCACAACTCACTGTCATCCGTCTACGGCCCATGTTTTGATTTACATTTAACGTTACATTTAAGTCATTTAGCAGACGCTCTTATCCAGAGCGACTTACAAATTGGAACATTCATACATATTCATCCTGGTCCCCCCGTGGGGAATGAACCCACAACCCTGGCGTTGCAAGCGCCATGCTCTACCAACTGAGCCACACGGGACCACGTGTGGCTCAGTTGGTAGATGATATCACATCCCACTGTCATCCGTATACGGTCCATGTTTTGATGACATCACATCCCACTGTCATCCGTCTACGGTCCATGTTTTGATGACATCGCATCCCACTGTCATCCCACTACAGTCCATGTTTTGATGACATCACATTCCACTTTTATCTCATTGCTGCACATGTTTTGATGACGTCATCACCTAACATGCCACTTTCAGGAAGTATAGCTTTCAATCGTTTTTTTGTTGTTGTTTTACTTACAAATATTATTTCAAATGTGGGTGAAAGCAACAACAACAACAAAGTTACTGTCAATTTCATCTAGTACATAAAGTAGTATTTTCTTCACGTAACATTCCAAACCTTCTTCAACAATGGAAAGGTTTTTGTAGTAACCTATTCAGAGTATAAGTGATTTTCATTCATACAATATTCTCCAGAAATATTTCCTTTAGAGTGACAATCAAGCATAACTACAGAATTAGGACGTGTGCATATTAAAAACCGGTCTGAGGCAGATTAATTATTAGAGTGTTCTCTCGACTGTATTTTTGCTAGTGATGTGCTTCAATAGTCTACCTTTAGGGCATTACATGCAATACTAGTTCAATTAAACATGAACAGAAGCACAGAAAGTTTTTTTTTTTTTATGCAACGGTACGTGTGGAAGAGTTTCACTCTACATTCATTTTGTTTCCTAAAGGATGACAATTCATTCACGTAACACTCTATTGTACAGCATTCCTCCGTAGTTTCGGACCCCCCCCCCCCCCCCCCAAAAAAAAACAACTTTATTTGGCAAGTAGATTATGCATTGAAAGAATGGGTCTGAGCTGTGGCTGTCCTAATATGGACAAGGTAGGGTTACATGTCTTATGAGTTAGATTTTATACATTAGATAAAAAGTGACAGTGTCTTTATAATCACGTAGCCCTGATTTGATTCTGTACCTAAATCTGCTTACCAAGTGGTTGCAATGCTTCCCCATAGGCCTTCTCCATGTAATTGTAATACAGTAGATATACACTGATGCTGGGATGAAAAACTGTTCTACCGTTCTGCAACTGATTCCACTTGCTTTAAAAAAAAAAAATGTTTGTACATGTTGTAAATTAGCCATATTTATAATCCACTTGCAGGATTTATTGTAAAATACAATTCTGATTTTATAGTGCAAGTTACCCCCCCCCCCCTTTTATGTTTTATCATCATTATTTAGATACAACTATGTTTTTACTTACGTTTTGTCAACAGAATGATGTTGAGGTAAAAATAAATTAAATAAAAAATATATTAAAAAAATATTCCCTCGATTCTCTTTTTTTGTTTCGGATGTGTGAGTCTTTGTTTACAACATCTGTGTTAAGTTGACTTGCTGATAACATGCAGTCGGAGAGAAAGGCATTGAAGGCGTAGTTGTTTGCGGAGGTTGTAAAGACAGAGAGAAAATGCAATGTGGAGGAGATTTGTCTTGGAGATAAAGTGCTGTTGAATATTTCATCTAAAGAGTTTGCTGAGAGAGATTACAACAACGACAAAAAAAAAAAGTGACGGCGGATATGTGGTGTAAATTTAGTCAGTCTATTTTACAATGAGATGCATTAAATCTCCTGCAAGCAAGGCTTGTCAAACACCCCACATGCTGTTTCACCCGCTACAAATGACCTTCAGAGGTCTAAAGCTGTCACTAAAATGGCCGCTGTCACCTCCAGGCTTCTACAGTGCTTTCCAGTATTATTGGTTTATTCGGAACACTGTTATGTTTTGCCAAAGCAGCAGCAAATCC
Organism: Salvelinus alpinus; assembly: GCF_045679555.1. Classification (NCBI taxonomy): domain Eukaryota; kingdom Metazoa; phylum Chordata; class Actinopteri; order Salmoniformes; family Salmonidae; genus Salvelinus; species Salvelinus alpinus. Next base: position 43,720,997 of record NC_092099.1, on the reverse strand, counting down.
TTCTGGGATTCACACAAAAACACCACAAGTAGCAAAACACTGATACACTGATGGACAATAACAGCCACACACATGTAAAATGAAATGATACACAAACAATAGAATAACGATGTGTGTGTGTAGATAGTGTGTGATAGTGTGTGATAGTGTGTGATAGTGTGTGTGTCATTTCACAGTCCCTATTGTGCAATGAGATGTTGTTTAACATCCACACAAAAAACAACAAACACAACAAGTAACAAAACACTGAGATGCGGTTTATTTGAATGTAATAAAAAAATGTTACATTTTTTTTTTTAAGTATTATTTTAATTGAGTGATTTAAAAGGGTCATCTGCAGTTCAACCAATAACGAAGCTGACATCACGCCACTGATTTGGTAAACAGCTGAGAGATGAGGCTGGGGAAATAAACCCCTTTCAAATTCATAGACAGAGCTACAGATGCAAGGACTGACCTTGTACAGTTGCAGTTCTCCCGTGTTTTGAGGCTACACAATGTTGGTTTTCAATTACATTGTTTACAAACCTCATTTTTTTATTTATTATATTGAACTAGGCAAATCAGTTAAGAACAAATTCGTATTTACAATGACGGAAAAACCCTGACTCCCAAACACAGCTGGATGTGATACAGCCTGGATTCGAACCAGGGACTGTAGTGACCCCTCTTGCTTAGACCGCTGCGCCACTCGGGAGGATGAAGCAGGATTATATTTTGGGGTTTGATGGGGTACGACAGTTGAACTAAGCTCATTCGTAATTCATATTTTCTTCAAGAATCAGTGGGTACATATATATATATATACAGTAATTAATTTAAAAGTAAAGAAATGGATGTAGCAATCGCAGATTGTCGCTTTTAAGGATATAGTCAGGTTAGGTCAAAGTAATGCGTTATCACAAAGTCCTACTTTACAGGTGGAATAACAGGCACCTCGGGGGTTTGTGTTACATGGCAGATATACCACGGCTAAGGGCTGTGTTCAGGCACTCCACGTTGCGTCGTGCTTATGAACAGACCTTAGCCGTGGTATATTGGCCATATATCACAAACCCCCGAGGTGCCTGTTATTCCCCCTGTAAAGTAGGACTTTGTGATAACGCATTACTTTGACCTAACCTGACTATATCCTTAAAAGCGGCAATCTGTTATAAACTGGTAACCAACTTAATTAGAGCCGTAAAAATACATGTTTTGTCATGTATACGGTCTGATATAGCACGGATGTAAGCCAATCAGAATTTAGGGCTCGAACCACCCAGTATTGTTAAAGTATTGTTTCATTGTTCAATACTTGTTTCTGATTGGCTTGAAGGGCATTCTAGAGTGTGCATTTTTTGCACTATAATGCACAGTGTATGCTCCTGCTCCTGGTTACCACGCTGCTTGGTCCTTTTTTGGTGGGTGGTTCTGTAACGGATTTCGTCCTCGTCTGAGGAGGAGTCACAAGGATCGGATCAATGTGCAGCGTGGTAAGGGTCCATAATGAGATATTTAATAAATCAACAGAACACTTAACAAAAATACAAACAAATAACCGAAACAGTCCCGTATGATGCAAACACTAACACAGGAAACAACCACCCACAACCCATAGTGGGAAAACAGGCTACCTAAATATGATTCTCAATCAGAGACAACGATCGACACCTGCCTCTGATTGAGAACCATACTAGGCCAAACACATAGAAATATAATGAACAGAACAAAACATAGAAACACATAGAATGCCCACCCCAACTCACGCCCTGACCAAGCTAAAATAAAGACATAAAAAAAGAACTAAGGTCAGAACGTGACCGTGTATTTGCACGGTAGAATTCAAGGACTATAGTTAATGTGTCAGGTTTTGGCCAAGACTGTTCGGGTTTTGGTCACTAGATGTCCCCATTGCACCTTTTTTGTACCTTTTGTTTTTCTTTCTCTAATTATTGTTTGCACCTGTAGGTCATTCCCTTGTTAGTATTTAAACCCTGTGTGTTCCTTTGTTCCTTGCTCAGTGTTTGTAAGTTAGCACCCAGCCCCAACCTTGTTTTATTCAGAGATTTCTCTTGTTGGATTTTCCAGAGGTTCTCTGGTTTAGTTCTTGTGTATTATTTGAGTAGTCTTTTGAGGTTTGTTTTTCCCTGCTGTTTTTTACCACTTTGAAGTTTCTTTTGTATTTTGGAGGATTTCCATTTTGTGCCTTTTGGCTTTATTTTTGGACATTGTGGATTTAGTTTCTTTGCCTGAAGATTTTGTTCTTTATTAAACCACTATCGCTAGTACTGCTGTGTCTGCCTCATCTTCTGGGTTCTGACCATTATTAGTGACTGTTTCTCGCACCGGGTCCTGACATAATGCTTACGTGTTCGATGTTTAAGCTGCTTTTGAAAGCAAAAGTCGAATCGAAAACATTATTAGTATTGTTGAATTCAATGTTCATAATTTCAAGCTAGGACTGATGGTTTGGTTAGCTAAACTACCAAGTATGTTAGGTTACCACAGCAACTCCTGTATCAAATCAAATCAAATGTATTTATAAAGCCCTTCTTACATCAGCTAATATCTCAAAGTGCTGTACAGAAACCCAGCCTAAAACCCCCAAACTGCAAAGCAATGCAGGTGTAGAAGCACGGTGGCTAGGAAAAACTCCCTAGAAAGGCCAAAACCTAGGAAGAAACCTAGAGAGGAACCAGGTTATGAGGGGTGGCCAGTCCTCTTCTGGCTGTGCCGGGTGGATATTGTACTGTAGCTTTGTACTGTGCCGGGTGGAGATTGTACTGAAGCTTTGTACTGTGCCGGGTGGAGATTGTACTGAAGCTTTGTACTGTGCCGGGTGGAGATTGTACTGAAGCTTTGTACTGTGCCGGGTGGAGATTGTACTGTAGCTTTGTACTGTGCCGGGTGGAGATTGTACTGAAGCTTTGTACTGTGCCGGGTGGAGATTGTACTGTAGCTTTGTACTGTGCCGGGTGGAGATTGTACTGAAGCTTTGTACTGTGCTGGGTGGAGATTGTACTGTAGCTTTGTACTGTGCCGGGTGGAGATTGTACTGAAGCTATATAGTAAACTTGCTAGCTCCTTCGGTGGATGTGTAACACATTTCTAGAGGCAAATGTGCTAAAGTATAGCCTTGGTATAAAAGGGAAATATCAATAATTAATGAGAGACACACCTTCCACGGTGTTCAGGGTTTTCCATAGAGCGCATAGCCCCTCTTTAATTATTCGTTACTTAGTTTCACAAAGGGATCATTTTCAGTTGTACCCACAGTCCATAGTTTGACCGCTGTGATGACAGCTTACTGCCACAGATGCATTAGACTGTGGATGATTGTGGAGCTAAAACGGTGACTTTCCTCAGACATATCAGTGGCAATTTGCTGCCATACTTCCCTTTTCGCTGCGATGCAGCAGAGGATGGCTAAGCCTTAGCCGTCTCTCAGTGAGAGGGGAGGGTTTTGATTCACACCTAGCTAACCCAGCTAGCTAATCTCTCTCTCCCTTTCTCTCTCACTCTCTCCCTTTCTCTCACCCTCCCTCCCTCACTCCATCCCTCCCCAGCTAACAATTATAGAGAGAGAGAATGTTTTTATTTTTTATTTTACCTGATTTAGTGTCCAGTTTTCGATTCGGGAAACATTCTATCTATTTTAACAAAAACCTTGTGAGAACCCTTTTAGCATATTTTGGTATTCTATTTTGGAGAACAGAACATAGTTGTTACCATGTTCTCAGAATATACCATATTAATGTTCTAGACATGTTCTATACATGTTTCATGTGACGGGACAAAACGAAAGGTAATGTGTCCAGTCTACTGTGGGTTAAGAGAATATTCCATCAACGTCCAACCAAACATACTGTATAATCTTTTCATTTACATTTTTTACCTGGTTACATAAAATAAATGTTCCCCTGGTTACATAAAATACAAAACATTTTACATTTCCACCTGGTTACATAAAATACAAAACAAAGGTTGCTAGATCAAATCCCTGAGCTGACAAGGTAAAAATCTGTTGTTCTGCCCCCTGAACAAGGCAGTTAACCCACTGTTCCTAGGCCGTCATTGAAAATAAGAATTTATTCTTAACCGACTTGCCTAGTTAAATAAAGGTAAAATAGATAAATACACAGAACATACGATGCTATAGTCATGGGAACGTTGCAAGAACATTTCTGTTTATCAGTTGTCAGGACGTTGCCTGATTGTCCCAAAGAAACATTCTACCCAAAAAAAGAGTTTCTGTTGCCAAGCCCATCAAGGCCCTGATTGGTCCACCACTGAGCCATTCACAGCTATGTTTTTTCTATTGGCAAGGTGAGGGTTACTCACACTGTGCATCTTACATATTTCACATAGAATACCTGATTACATTGTGCATTTTCATTTATACAGCAAGTATTATTCAACAGCACTCACCTGGGATATGAACTCACAACTTCCTGGTTCACGATACACCAATCCTCCTCTTGTGCCACCGGGTCCGTGTCATGTATCAGATAATCGGACTATTTCTTTTATTTAATTGACTTAATTCAGCAGTTTCAGTATAGTTGTATAATGATGGAGTGGCATATTTTTCAGTTTTAATGATACTCCTGAATCACCATGTACTTTAAAACAGAGCTCAGATTTACTTCAATGAGCATTCACCCTTTTTTCCCCTATCAAGTCGTTTCAGATTTACTTTACACAACTGCCTAAAGGACAGGGACAGGGCTTAACTATACTATACTGGCCCAATAAGCACATTCCCTAGAGATATCCCAGTACTAAGGGTGTTTGTCTTGTGTGGCCTGGGTTTGAGACCGGCGAGGGGAACCACCCTACTCTCACATTCTTAGCAAAATATGTTAACGTCATTAAATAATGCCAATAATGACATAAATACATGTTCTGACAACGTTCCCATGAAACGTGTCTAGAACATTGATATCTTATGTTCTGAGAACATGGCAACGGTGTTCTGTGTATGTTTGGGGAGACGTTGCTGGAATATTCTCCAAGCCACAGAAAACTGGACACATGAATGTTCTTGCAAACGTTTCCATGAATCGTGTCTAGAAAATAATCTTAATTTCTGAGAACATTGTAATAACCACGTTTCCCGGGTAACTGTTATTTGACATTAAGGGAATGGTCTCTTAGAAACAATTCCATGCACATCACGGGAACATTCCCATGAAAACGTTAGTTAATGACCTAATGTGACTCTTCAGGGAACGTTTTCTAAAGTTGTGGGAATGTTTGTTGTTAGCTGGGTCTCTACCTTCCTGTCCCCTTCCTCCACTCCCCCCATTCCCTCTCTGTCTCTCTGGTGTTAGTCTCAGTTTGTGAGGTGACTCATCTCCCCGTGTCGATATTGCCTCAGTGCCTCCCAAGGTCTTGGACCGGATACTCTTGAACTCCCACCGCTGTGTATCTCTACGCCTCTCTACCCACCAGGCAAAAACACAACATGTCCTTCCTGTTGATCGCACACACACACACACACACACACACACACACACACACACACACACACACACACACACACACACACACACACACACACACACACACACACACACACACACACACACACACACACACACACACACACACACACACACACACACACACACACACACACACACACACACACACACACACACACACACACAACCACACACACAAACACACACACACAACCACACACACACACACACACACACACACACACACACACACACACACACACACACACACACACACACACACACACACACACACACACACACACACACACACACACACACACACACACACACAACCACACACACACACACACACACCTGCTGCTAGGAGCCACAATAAAAGGGGCCCATTTTATTCATATTAAAAGTACCTCAGTCAGTGACAACAACACATTTTTTGTTTGGTCATTAGGTGATATCCTATGAAAGAAAAAATGCATAAAATACATATTTACATTTGGTGAATACTGTATAATCTTTTCATTTACATTTTTACCTGGTTACATAAAATACATGTTCCCCTGGTTACATAAAATACAAAACAATTTACATTTCGACCTGGTTACATAAGATACAAACAAATGAAACATTTTACCCTGGTTATATAACATTTATTTCCCCATTGTTACGTAAAATACAAAAAAAAAATCAACATTTTCCCCTGGTTATATAAAATACAAAACATTGTAAATTGTCTAAGCCTGCGCTGCCAGTCTCTTATACTTCATGGAGCACATGTTGCCTCCAGACTCTTGGACAGTGTCCCTTCCAAACACCCACGTATGTACAGCACTGGTTCTCCAGCTTTTGAATAAAACAGGAGGATAAACAAATACTTGAATAGACAAACAGAGCCAGTCACAAACTAAAATCCTGTCTAAAGCTCTCAAGATCTCCACTCTTACCACACAAACATGGTTCATGTACTTCATATGTCCAGAGGTCTTGCTGATTAAACCCACATCTACCTACGTGTATCTGTTGGTCATCTATTTGTTCATCATGAATCCAACGTTTGATCCCGTTGTATCGGTTGTGACTTGTCACTGTAATAAGAACAAGGAGATCGATAGTTTTATTTTTTTCATCTGGCTTTTTCTTTTCTGTTTGTTATGGCTATTTATAGGACCTGACTTGTCAAGACGTTGGATATTGCTATGGGAGGATAGTGCTACATTTTTAGCCTTTCCCCTTTCTGTTTGTTTTGTTGTTGTTTTTTTGTTTTCCTCCAAGGTCAGCTCAGGGGGATAGGAGAAACACAATGTGATGCAATAGAGCTCCAGCAGCAACAATATCACACCGCCACAGTGTCAAGTCGCTAGCTGGCTGCTAAATTAAAGCTTAATTAACATTTCCCTTTTTTTGAGAGCGAGATTTTTATTACCAGACGAAGACGGGTCCCGGGGTGATTTCACAACCGTTATTATATAACGGCAGCAAGGTCTCTCTGGTTCTCGAATGCAGGAACAGCAGCTGTATTAGGGGCTATAAACTTTAAAGGCTTTAATTTGTTTGGGAATCAGTCCTGTACCACGTATTAACCTTTTACTGCAGCCCGCTTGGAGTTTGCCAAAAGGCACCTAAAGAATCTAAGACCATAAGAAACAAGATTCTCTGGTCTGATGAAAGCATGATTGAACTCCTTGGCCTGAATGCCAAGCATCACGTCTAGAGGAAACCTGGCACCATCCTTACGGTGAAACATGGTGGAGGCAGCATCATGCTGTGGAGATGTTTTTCAGTGGCAGGGACTGGGAGACTGGTCAGGATCTAGGGAAAGATGAACAGAGCAAAGTACAGAGAGATCCTTGATGAAAACCTGCTCCAGAGCGCACAGGACCTCAGACTGGGTGGAAGGTTCACCTTCCAACAAGACACCGACCCTAAGCATACAGCCAATCCATTATAGAATAAGGCTATAATGTAACAAAATGTGGAAAAGTCTTACTTTAAATACTTTCCAAAATCACTGTATATACAGTTGAAGTCGGAAGTTTACATACACAAGGTTGGAGTCATTACAACTCGTTTTTCAACCACTCCACAAAATTTCTTGTTGACAAACTATAGTTTTGGCAAGTTGGTTAGGACATCTACTTTGTGCATGACACAAGTAATTTCTCCAACAATTGTTTACAGACAGATTTTTTCACTTATAATTCACTGTATCACAATTCCAGTGGGTCAGAAGTTTACATACACTAAGTTGACCGTGCCTTTAAACAGCTTGGGAAATTCCAGAAAATTATGTCATGGCTTGAGAAGCTTCTGGTAGGCTAATTTACATAATTTCAGTCAGTTGGATGTGTACCTGTGGATGTATTTCAAGGCCTACCTTGAAACTCAGTGCCTATTTGCTGGACATCATGGGAAAATCATTGAAAATAAAAAAAATTGTAGACCTCAACAAGTCTGGTTCATCCTTGGGAGCAATTTCCAAACACCTGAAGGTACCACGTGTATCTGTACAAACAATAGTACGCAAGTATAAACACCATGGGACCACGCAGCCGTCATACCGCTCTGGAAGGAGACGAGTTCTGTCTCCTAGAGATGGTGCGAAACGTGCAAATCAATCCCAGAACAACAGCAAAGTACTTTGTGAAGATGCTGGAGGAAACAGGTACAAAAGTATCTATATCCACAATAAAATTAGTTCTATATCGACATAACCTGAAAGGCCACTCAGCAAGGAAGAAGCCACTGCTCCAAACCTGCCATAAAAAAGCCAGACTACGGTTTGCAACTGTACATGGGGACAAAGATTGTTCTTTTTGGAGAAATGTCCTCTGGTCTGATGAAACAAAAATAGAACTGTTTGGCCATAAGGACCATCATTATGTTTGGAGGAAAACGGGGGAGGCTTGCAAGTCGAAGAAAACCATCCCAACTGTGAACTACGGGGGTGGCAGCATCATGTTGTGGGGTGCTTTGCTGCAGGAGAGACTGATGCACTTCACAAAATAGATGGCACCATGAGGAAAGAAAATTATGTGGATATATTGAAGCCACTTCTCAAGACATCAGTCAGGATGTTAAAGCTTGGTCGCAAATGGGTCTTCCAAATGGACAATGACCCCAAGCATACTTCCAAAGTTGTGGCAAAATGGCTTAAGGACAACAAAGTCAAGGTATTGCAGAGGCCATCACAAAGCCCTGACCTCAACTCTATAGAAAATATATGGGCAGAACTGAAAAAGCGTGTGCGAGCAAGGAGGCCTACAAACCTGACTCAGTTACACCAGCTCTGTCAGGAGGAATGGGCTAAAAATTCAACCAACTTATTGTGGGAAGCTTGTTGAAGGCTAAACAAAACATTTGACCCAAGTTAAACAATTTAAAGGCAATGCTACCAAATACTAATTGAGTGTATGTAAACTTCTGACCCACTGAGAATGTAATGAATAAAACAAAAGCTGAAATAAATCATTCTCTCTACTATTATTCTGACATTTCACATTCTTAAAATAAAGTGGCTATCCTAACTGACCTAAAACAGGGAATTTTTACTAGGAGTAAATGTCAGGAATTGTGAATAACTGAGTTTAAATGTATTTTGCTAAGGTGTATGTTAACTTCTGACATGAACTGTTTATATATATATATATATTTACTGTATATATTTACTGTATATATTTACTGTATATAATGTTGTCCTTTAGTGAACATTCTCTCTGGGTTGGTGTAGCTAAAATGTGTTGGTGTTAGAGTGTTTATTAGTGACTAGTGACAGTTAGACTGGGTTTAAGTGGGACTTTAACCTTTAACCTTGAACTACTGAGACAATGGCAGAATGCATTTGATTTAATGTCATTTTAAAAACAGACGGACACTGTTCATGTTAAAAAAAAAAAAAAAAATGAATATCTATTTCCTCAAATGCTTAAGTGTAATTGTACTTTACCTTATTAACATCCCACAACAGCAACAACATAACAGCCCAAAGCCTCTCCGTTAACTCTCTAGTGTTTTTTCTCTCTAACCCCAGATGGCTCTGAATTGCATTGCCAGTTCTCCTGTGCCTTAGATTCTCTGGTGTTACTGAATCCCAAACGGCATCCTATTCATGATTACAGTGCACTGCTTTTGACAAGGCCTTGGTCAAAAGCAGTGCACTATATAGGGAATATGGGTGCCCATTGGGACGCGATCTGTGTCTCAGTGTCAGCAGACTGGAGCTGCACTCCTTGTCCCCTCAGATCCTTCTATTGATTCAGCTGTCATTGAATTACACACTCAACAACTCGCCTGTACATAACTTCTGTCAAATACAGAGTTATGGACCCGCTGTTATCTCTCTGAACTCTCCTTAAAGAGAAAGAGAAAGAGAGAGAGCGAGAGAGAGAGAGAGCGAGAGAGAGAGAGAGAGAGAGAGAGAGAGATAGAGAGAGAGAGAGAGAGAGAGAGAGAGAGAGAGAGAGAGAGAGAGAGAGAGAGAGAGAGAGAGAGAGAGATTCCTCTCAGAGGAAGGATGTACACTTTCCATACTCTGTATATGCTGCAACATATTTAAACATTTACTCAGAAATTCAAATCAAAATCAAATACATTTTGACCAAAATAATATCCCTTAGTTTTGATTAAACTGGTAGTGGATGACACACAGTCTTTTTGTGGTGTGGAATATAGTTACATATCACTATTATATTAGAAAATCAGCTCAAAATGTGTAGTTATTATGTGATTTCTGTCACGTTTAACATGTCAACTTAGGTGACATTAAAATTTCAATGGTTTAAAAAAAAAAAACGATTAAAAAAAACCCCGACTTTAATAACATCACGTTGTGTTATATAATGAGTCAATATTTTTCTTCCGTACAGACGTAAATCTCTAATTAACCAGATGCAACACGGAAAGCTTGAAGTGGCATAATGGTTGATAGGACAGCAAATGATGAGTGTTTTGAGTGTTTCTTATCCATGTCATAATTATAATTAATAATAATTATATAATATATAATCATAATTGATATACTTACTGTCGTCCAGTGATAGGCCAGAGAGGGATGACAGTTTAATTAGCAAACAGGATCAAAGGTTTTAAGCTAAAATGGAAATTATGAAAACGTAATTGTTATTAAAAACAGTAATCTATGGTGCATTACTGGGTGTTTTAATAAACACTTTGATATATTTGAAGTGTCAAAATGTTTCGCCATTCAACTCTAATTGATGATAACTATTCGTTAGCCTGTATCCCAAATTGCACCCTATTCCATCTTAAGTTATGCACTACATACGGAATAGGGTGGTAATTTGGGATGCCGTTTTTAGTCTTTTCAAATATCGAGGTCCTGTAAAACGGCGGACAAAAAAGCCAAACGATTATGTAGGTTGACACATCTTGACTTGTGGACTTTAGGTTAATAGTATACAGTTACTATTCTAGGTTTGATTCTTCATGCTTCCGAGTGAGGGCTCCCGTGTGGCGCGGTGCAAGAGGTGTCACTACGGTCCCTGGTTCGAAATCCAGGCTGAAGTACATCCGGCTGTGATTGGGAGACCCATAGGGTGGTGCACGATTGGCCCAGCGTTGTCTGGGTTGGGCCAGGGGGGGGGGGGGGTAGGCTGTCATTGTCAATAATAATTTGTTCTTTAACTGACTTGTCTAGTTAAATAAAGATTTTTTTAAAATATTTTAAAATCTTGACCTAAATTACATTGTTTAGTTTTTTTTCATGCACGAATAATCTTCTTTCGACCTCATTTTTTAAATGTTTTATCTATAAATGTATTTAAAGAGTATGTCTTTGTTTCAGCACCCTACATGTAGAGGGGGGGGTCCGGAGGGAGGGGGGGTCCGGAGGGAGGGCGGGGGGTCCGGAGGGAGGGGGGGGGGTCCGGAGGGAGGGGGGGTCCGGAGTTATTGGATCCCTTGATAAAGATGAGCAAAAAATACTGTAAACAATACTGAGCTATATTGTATGCAACAAAAATAATAATAATTGAAACGTAATATTAATATTAATATACAATACAATTGCTCAGTACAATTGCTCAGAGAAAGAGATTGTTCTTTAACAGACGATAAATACACACTCTCCTTACATTTGAGTAATTTAGCAGACAGTTTCATTAGGCAGATGTGCCTTGCTCAAGGGAACATACCCAGTTTTTTTTTACCTAGTTGCCTTGGAGATTCAAATCAGCAACCTTTTGATTAGTGGCCCAAAGCTCTTAACCAATAGGCTGCCTGCAGCCCTCCCCTTCGGAGGAAAACAGCACTGATGCCTTTTTCTCCTAATGTTTTATGAGATTGTAGAACACATTGGGACGGATCTTAGACCAGTCCTCCATACATCATCTTTACACATCTTTCATATCCTTGGTCTGAGTTTATGAACAGCACTCTTCAATTTAAACCAACAGGTTTTCAATGGGGTTCAAGTCCGGACACTGACATGGCCATTGCAAAATGTTAATTTTGTTTTTAATTAACCATTTTGCTGTGGATTCTGATGTGTGCTTGGGGTTATTGTCTTGCTGGAAGATCAATTACAGCCAAGTTTCAGCCTTCTGGCAGAGACAACTAGGTTTGGTAAAGTTCATGGTACGGTTGACCTTAACAAGGCCCCCAGGACCAGTGGAAACAAAGATCCACCACCATATTTGACAGTAGGGATGAGGTATTTTGTGCACATGCATGTTCTTTGCGAAGGCCAGACCCACCGCTGGTGAGGGTGGCCAAAAAAGCTATATTTTTTTGTGTCGTCTGACCATAGTGCCAGTTCCGAACCAAGTGCCAACGCGGTTTAACAAAGTCCAAGGCTTTTATATGTGTTGGATGACATGATACTGTCATGTGACTCATCTGTATCATGGGATCCAATAATTCAGGGACTCCAGTGTTGATGTTGCTGATTGAATAAACACATAATTATCGTACATAAATATACCATTGGCTCTTTTCCTTACTTTCAACAACAAACTCGTATTAGGTATGTTAGAAAATAGCTTGTGTCAATTCTAATTTAAAATAGGTTGAAAAGGAAATATCTATTTTTGTTGTTGTAAATGTGCCCAACCTAGTGCTATGAGATAGTTTCCTGAAGGCAATACTGAGGCTATGTTTAGTGGTAAACATGTTAAAATGAAATGGCCCACTGGCCCTTGTCTGAATGACTAATAATACACTGTAAGGTTAAGACTTGACATAAAACTAGTCTGAAGAAACAAGAACAATTTCAACACTTTAATTTTCATTCCACATTTTAGTCCAGACTTCAACAGTTGATGATGGTAGGATCCATTCCACATTTTAGTCCAGACTTCAACAGTTATTGATGATAGGATCCATTCCACATTTTAGTCCAGACTTCAACAGCTGTTGATGGTAGGATCCATTCCACATTTTAGTCCAGACTTCAACAGCTGTTGATGGTAGGATCCATTCCACATTTTAGTCCAGACTTCAACAGCTGTTGATGGTAGGATCCATTCCACATTTTAGTCCAGACTTCAACAGTTATTGATGGTAGGATCCAGTCCACATTTTAGTCCAGACTTCAACAGTTATTGATGGTAGGATCCATTCCACATTTTAGTCCAGACTTCAACAGTTATTGATGGTAGGATCCATTCCACATTTTAGTCCAGACTTCAACAGTTAAACCCAGTGTGCTTTGGTGCTCGTACCATACCGTCTGTACCCCATTAGACAGAAATCCATTCCTCCGTTCTATATCAACTTATTGTTCTTACTCAACTTTCCTCTTAAGAAGTCTGTGAAGCTGATAAACTAGAAGCTTGGTGAGACCAAGTCACACGGTCACATCGATTCAGCGGACAGGCCTGAAATACTGTGATCCTTTTGCCAGTCACTCAGTAGGATGAATACTGTGTTCCTTTTGCCAGTCACTCTGTAGGATGAATACTGTGTTCCTTTTGCCACCCACTCTGTAGGATAAATACTGTGTTCCTTTTGCCAGTCACTCTGTAGGATGAATACTGTGTTCCTTTTGCCAGTCACTCTGTAGGATAAATACTGTGTTCCTTTTGCCAGTCACTCTATAGGATGAATACTGTGTTCCTTTTGCCAGTCACTCAGTAGGATGAATACTGTGTTCCTTTTGCCAGTCACTCTGTAGGATGAATACTGTGTTCCTTTTGCCAGTCACTCTGTAGGATGAATACTGTGTTCCTTTTGCCAGTCACTCTGTAGGATGAATACTGTGTTCCTTTTGCCAGTCACTCTGTAGGATAAATACTGTGTTCCTTTTGCCAGTCACTCTGTAGGATAAATACTGTGTTCCTTTTGCCAGTCACTCTGTAGGATAAATACTGTGTTCCTTTTGCCAGTCACTCTGTAGGATAAATACTGTGTTCCCTTTGCCAGTCACTCTGTAGGATAAATACTGTGTTCCTTTTGCCACCCACTCAGTAGGATGAATGTAAATGATGGTCCACTTAAACTTGAATGATGATTCACTGCATTGCTGGCTGCACGTTGAATGAATAACAGAAGGCAATTAGTTTATTGCATGAATCTTCCCTCCCACACAGTGGAATGAGATAGTGGAATCTCCTCTTAGCTTGCCTGACCTGTCAATGTGTCCCTGTTATATTGGATAGGGTAGGGGGGCATGTGTTTTTGCTATTTTCGATGGGGACGGGGACGTGGACGTGGACGGGGGGGGGGCATTGTTAAGCACTGTGTGACAAGGTAAAGGGCAAGAGGTACCTATTAACTTGGGGATTGGCTGTTATCTCTCAACCCGGCAAAGCAGCTGCTGCGGGAGACAGGAAGGAGGAAGAGAGAGGACGTGGGTCTATGAATGTGTCATATAAAAGAGGTAGGGTATACGTACCAAATGGCACCCTGTTCCCTATAGGAGCCCGGTCTATTCACTACAGGCATAGTAGTGCACTATATAGGGAATAGGGTGCCATATGGGACAGAGTTGTAAGGCTCAAGGCATATGGAAAATAGATAATGTTCCTTAATAGAGCCAATCCCATTCTAATGGAGCCATTCAGATGGATTGACATGGTGTTTCTTTTGTCCTCCATATCTGGCTAATAAAAAAGCCAACACATTCAATGTTACGTCAGAGGAAAGCTACATTGCCTTCACAAAGTATTCACACTCCTTGACTTTTTCCACATTTTGTTGTGTTACAGCTTGAATTTAAAATGGATTCAATTGAGATTTAAATGTTTTTTTTGTCACTGGGCTTAAAAACAATAACCCATAATGTCAAAGTGTCATTATGTTTTTAGAAATGTTTACAAATTAATTCATATTGAAAAGATGAAATGTCTTGAGTCAATAAGTATTCCACCCCTTCATTATGGTAAGACTAAATACATTCAGGAGTAAACATGTACTTAACAAGTCACATAATAAAAAAGCTGACATTGAGTATCCCTTTGAGTATGTTGGCCATTTTTTTAATACACTTTGGATGGTATATCAACACACCCAGTCACTACAAAGATACAGGCGTCCTTCCTAACTCAGTTGCCGGAGAGGAAGGAAACCTCTCAGGCATTTGACCATGAGGCCAATGGTGACTTTTAAACAGTTACAGATTTTAATAGTTGTGATAGCAGAAAACTGAGGATGGATCAACAACATTGTAGTTACTCTACTATACCAACCTAATTGACAGAGGGAAAAGAAGGAAATGTTTACAGAATACAAATATTCCAAAACACACATCCTGTTTGCAACAAGGCACTAAAATAATACCGCTAAAAATGTTGCAAAACCATTACCTTTTTGTCCTGAATACAACGTGTTATGTTTGGGGGTAAATACAACACATTACTGAGTACCACTCTCCATATTTTCAAGCATAGTGGTGGCTCGATCATGTTATGGGTATGCATCTAATATTTAAGGACTGGGGAGTTTTTCAGGATAAAAAAATTAACGTAATGGAGCTAAGCACTGGCAAAATCCTAGAGGAAAACCTGGTTCAGTTTGCTTTCCACCAGACACTGGGAGATGAATTCACCTTTCAGCAGGACAATAACCTACAACACAAGGCCAAATCTATACTGGAGTTGCTTACAAAGAAGACTGTGAATGTTCCTGAGTGGCCGAGTTACAGTTTTGACTTAAATCTATTTGAAAATCTATGGCAAGACCTGAAAATGGTTGTCTAGCAATGATCAACAACCAATTTGACAGAGCTTGAAGTATTTTGGAAATAATAATGGGCAATTGTTGCCTGATCCAGGTTTGGAAAGCTCTTAGAGACTTACCCAGAAAGACTCTTAGCTGTAATCGCTGCCAAAGATATTGACTCAGGGGTTGAGAATACTTATAGAAATTAGATATATTTATTCAGAATAAACATTTTAATAAATGTGCAAAAATTTCTAAAAAATATGTTTTCACTTTGTAATTATGGGGTATTGTGCTTAGATGGGTGAGATAAAAATAAATGTTGAATTCAGACTGTAACACAACGAAATGTGGAATATATCAAGGGGGAGGGATACTTTCTGAAGACATTGTACATACTCAGAGAGAGACTGAGTCTACATTTTAACACACAGAATGGTTCCAAGGTCTATAATTGACATTACCGTTCCATTAAAAGGAATGAACCATGTTTAGTTATTTTACAATCCACTGTCATCGCAAATCACCTCACAGTATACATATTTTGTGCAAAATCAGGTTGTTAGTGTAATGCTGATAATGATAATGTATTGTGATGTACTGCACACGGAGGAAAATAGGCTCAATTGTGTTTAGACATGTCATAAAGTTAGTTATTTACCAAACCAATCATACCGGTCATATATTCTCCTTCATTGCCAGGATTCAACGTAACCAGATGAGACACCAGTGGCTGGAGGGATTCCCATGAGTCTGAGTGGCAGAGTGACCCATGTGTAAATCTATTGGGGGGTGGAAATGACTGGAAATGACGGTGTGTGTGTGTGTGTGTGTGTTCTTTTCTTTCCCCAGACCACACTCACAGTCTGCCATCAGCACACCCATGTGAGCATTTAATGGAGTTTAATTAATTGTGGAAAGAGCCAGGCACCCCCTCCCCGGGGATGTGCTGCAGAATGTCCTGCAATAGGGACTGCTTACATAAAAGCAATTAGCTATACCAAATGATCCCTGAGTCAATAAGGGGAAAAAACAAACCGTGCATCTATGGAAACCTGTAAGTGTTTCGACCGGGGTCAATCTGTTTCTGTTCCATTATACCTCTTAATTAAAAGATAAATCCTCTAGTAGGGCAAAATGTTTTGTCATTTTAAATTATAATATTTGTTTTATCTTACATTTCATTGTACCTCATCTGTTGTTGAAAAAGGAAATAATCTGGTAGGATTTTAGTTTTTTATTTGTATAATGTGTAACACTGTTTTAGTTAAGAGACCTTGAACGTGCATTTTACATCAGCTACCTCGTGTATTTGGAGGACTGACCATGCATTTTACATCAGTTACCTCATGTATTTGGAGGACTGACCATGCATTTTACATCAGCTACCTCATGTATTTGGAGGACTGACGATGCATTTTACATCAGCTATCTCGTGTATTTGGAGGACTGACCATGCATTTTACATCAGCTACCTCGTGTATTTGGAGGACTGACGATGCATTTTACATCAGCTATCTCGTGTATTTGGAGGACTGACCATGCATTTTACATCAGCTACCTCATGTATTTGGAGGACTGACGATGCATTTTACATCAGCTACCTCGTGTATTTGGAGGACTGACCATGCATTTTACATCATCTACCTCGTGTATTTGGAGGACTGACCATGCATTTTACATCAGCTACCTCGTGTATTTGGAGGACTGACCATGCATTTTACATCAGCTACCTCATGTATTTGGAGGACTGACCATGCATTTTACATCAGCTACCTCATGTATTTGGAGGACTGACCATGCATTTTACATCAGCTACCTCATGTATTTGGAGGACTGACCATGCATTTTACATCAGTTACCTCATGTATTTGGAGGACTGACATATGAATCAAAAGCAGGGTTTGATCGGTGACAAATACAAAGTATTGTGGTTCACCTAAAACAAGTTTTGGTTTTCATCAGCGCAGACTGCAGAGAGTAGAAAAACACTGAGAAATCATCTAGAGATACATCCTAGAATATACTGTAGCTATTCATCCCTTGGACAGAAAGGTTCGTTCTTACAAATGGCACAGTAAACGTCCTGTTCTTCCTTCTGAGTAATGCCACATATATTGAACAGAGACAAGTTGCATCCCAAATTGGGAATAGGGTGGCGTTAGGGTGCCCTGCTGTTAACATATCGACATACCGGATTAGGGGCAACAGGTAGTCTAGTGGTTAGAGCGTTAGGGTGCCCTGCTGTTAACATATCGACATACCGGATTAGGGGCAACAGGTAGTCTAGTGGTTAGAGCGTTAGGGTGCCCTGCTGTTAACATATCGACATACCGGATTAGGGGCAACAGGTAGTCTAGTGGTTAGAGCGTTAGGGTGCCCTGCTGTTAACATATCGACATACCGGATTAGGGGCAACAGGTAGTCTAGTGGTTAGAGCGTTAGGGTGCCCTCCTGTTAACATATCGACATAGCGGATTAGGGGCAACAGGTAGTCTAGTGGTTAGAGCGTTAGGGTGCCCTCCTGAATAAACGTCCGCCGTGCCTTAATTCATGGTTAACATAACGCATAAAAAACGTTTTTTCCTCCTCTATTTCCTTTGCCCGTCGTGACCTGCACGAGTCTGTGGGTTACTCAACAAAACACGACAACCAAATGGAGTTTTTCGGATATAAAAATAATCTTTATCGAACAAAACTAACATTTATTGTGTAACTGGGAGTCTCGTGAGTGCAAACATCCGAAGATCATTCAAGGTAAGCGATTCATTGTATTGCTTTTCTGACTTTCGTGACTGTAACGGGTGTCGTCGTCGGATGAAGAGGAATCGGACCAAAGCGCAGCGTGGTAAGTGTTCATAACTTTTTATTTAAACTGAACACTAAACAAAAATAAGAAAGTGAATAACCGAAACCGAAACAGTCCTGTCAGGTGCAAAACACTAAACAGAAAACAATTACCCACAAAAACCATGTGGGAAAACGCTACCTAAGTATGGTTCCCAATCAGAGACAACGATAGACAGCTGTCCCTGATTGAGAGCCATACCCGGCCAAAACAAAGTTATACAAAAACTTAGAAAAAAGAACATAGAATGCCCACCCCAAATCACACCCTGACCAAACCAAAATAGAGACATAAAAAGCTCTCTTACGGTCAGTGCGTGACAGTGACCAAGCTACTTTGCTGCTAGCTGTTTGTAATGTTATGTCTACTGATCGATGTCCTCACACAAACGCTTGGTTTGCTTTCGCTGTAAAGCTTTTATTCAACATCTGACACACCAGGTGGATTAACAACAAGCTAAGCTGTGTTTTGGTATATTGCACTTGTGATTTCATACAAATTTAATATTTTAGTAATTTTAATTTTAATTTGGCGCTCTGCTATTCAGCGGATGTTGACGAAAATGATCCCGCTAAAGGGATCGGTGAGCCAAGAGTTAATGTCAATATGCCTTGTCAATTGCTGTTCTGGTTAGTGTTTATTGGCTTCTTTCACTGTAGAGCCTCTAGCCCTGCTCATTATACCTTATCCAACCTTTCAGTTCCACCACCCATGCGGTGACATCACCTGGTTTCAATGATGTTTCTAAAGACAATACCCTTATCCTACTCCTTCTCTGTTCCTCTGGTGATGTAGAGGTGAATCCAGGGCCTGCAGTGCCTAGCTCCACTCCTATTCCCCAGGCGCTCTCTTTTGATGACTTCTGTAACCGTAATAGCCTTGGTTTCATGCATGTTAACATTAGAAGCCTCCTCCCTAAGTTTGTTTTATTCACTGCTTTAGCACACTATGCCAACCCAAATGTCCTAGCCATGTCTGACTCCTGGCTTAGGAAGACCACCAAAAACTCTGAAATCTCCATCCCTAACTACAACATTTTCAGACAAGATAGAACGGCCAAAAGGGGCGGTGTTGCAATCTACTGCAGAGATAGCCTGCAGAGTTCTGTCCTACTAACCAAGTCTGTACCCAAACAATTTGAACTTCTACTTTTAAAAATCCACCTCTCTAAAAACAAGTCTCTCACCGTTACCGCCTGTTATAGACCACCCTCTGCCCCCAGCTGGGCTCTGGACACCATATGTGAACTGATTGCCCCCATCTATCTTCAGAGCTCTTGCTGCTAGGTGACCTAAACTGGGACATGCTTAACACCCCAGCCACCCTACAATCTAAGCCTGATGCCCTCAATCTCACACAAATTATCAATGAACCTACCAGCTACCACCCCAAAACCGTAAACACGGGCACCCTCATAGATATCATCCTAACCAACTTGCCCTCTAAATACACCTCTGCTGTTTTCAACCAAGATCTCAGCGATCACTGCCTCATTGCCTGCATCCGTAATGGGTCAGCGGTCAAACGACCTCCACTCATTACTGTCAATAGCTCCCTGAAACACTTCAGCGAGCAGGCCTTTCTAATCGACCTGGCCCGGGTATCCTGGAAGGATATTGACCTCATCCCGTCAGTAGAGGATGCCTGGTTATTTAAAAAATGCCTTCCTCACCATCTTAAATAAGCATGCCCCATTCAAGAAATTTAGAACCAGGAACAGATATAGCCCTTGGTTCTCTCCAGACCTGACTGCACTTAACCAACACAAAAACATCCTGTGGCGTTCTGCATTAGCATCGAACAGCCCCCGTGATATGCAACTTTTCAGGGAAGTTAGAAACCAATATACACAGGCAGTTAGAAAAGCCAAGGCTAGCTTTTTCAAGCAGAAATTTGCTTCCTGCAACACAAACTCAAAAAAGTCCATGGAGAATAAGAACACCTCCTCCCAGCTGCCCACTGCACTGAGGATAGGAAACTCTGTCACCACCGATAAATCCACTATAATTGAGAATTTCAACAAGCATTTTTCTACGGCTGGCCATGCTTTCCACCTGGCTACCCGTACCCTGGTCAACAGCACTGCACCCCCCACATCAACCCGCCCAAGCCTTCCCCATTTCTCCTTCTCCCAAATCCAGTCAGCTGATGTTCTGAAAGAGCTGCAAAATCTGGACCCCTACAAATCAACCGGGCTAGACAATCTGGACCCTTTCTTTCTAAAATTATCTGCCGAAATTGTTGCAACCCCTATTACTAGCCTGTTCAACCTCTCTTTCGTGTCGTCTCAGATTCCCAAAGATTGGAAAGCAGCTGCGGTCATCCCCCTCTTCAAAGGGGGGGACACTTTTGACCCAAACTGCTACAGACCTATATCTATCTTACCCTGCTTTAATAAGGTCTTTGAAAGCCAAGTCAACAAACAGATTACCGACCATTTCGAATCCCACTTCACCTTCTCCGCTATGCAATCTGGTTTCAGAGCTGGTCATGGGGGCACCTCAGCCACGCTCAAGGTCCTAAACGATATCTTAACCACCATCGATAAGAAACAATACTGTGCAGCCGTATTCATTGACCTGGCCAAGGCTTTCGACTCTGTCAATCACCACATCCTCATCGGCAGACTCAACAGCCTTGGTTTCTCAAATTATTGCCTTGCCTGGTTCACCAACTACTTCTCTGATAGAGTTCAGTGTGTCAAATCGGAGGGCCTGTTGTCCGGGCCTCTGGCAGTCTCTAGGGGGGTTCCACAGAGTTCAATTCTTAGGCCGACTCTCTTCTCTGTATACATCAATGATGTCGCTCTTGCTGCTGGTGAGTCTCTGATCCACCTCTACACAGACGACACCATTCTGTATACTTCTGGCCCTTCTTTGGACACTGTGTTAACTTCTTTGGGACTGGGGGGCAGTATTGAGTAGCTTGGATGAATAAGGTGCCCATAATAAACTGCCTGCTACTCAGGCCCAGTTGCTAATATATGCCTATTATTAGTAGATTTCGGTAGAAAACACTTTGAAGTTTCTAAAACTGTTTGAATGATATCTGTGAGTATAACAGAACTCACATGGCAGGCAAAAACCCGAGGAAAAATCCAACCAGGAAGTGGGAAATCTGAGGTTTGTAGTTTTTCAAGTCATTGCCTATCGAATATACAGTGTCTATGGGGTCATATTGCACTTCCTAAGGCTTCCACTAGATGTCAACAGTCTTTAGAACCTTGTTTGATGCTTCTACTGTGGAGGAGGGGGGAATGGGAGCTGAATCAGTCAGAGGTCTGCCAGAGTGGCATGAGCTGGTCACGCGTGTTCACGTGAGCGCGACCTGTGTTCCATTGCATTTCTACAGACAAAGAAATTCTCCGGTTGGAACATTATTGAAGATTTATGATAAAAACATCCTAAAGATTGATTCTATACTTAGTTTGACATGTTTCTCAGAACTGTAATATGACTTTTCGTCTGAACTTTCGCCTGGTCCTTTCCTGCGCGTTGTGAGTTTGGATTGTGTACTAAACGCGCGAACAAAAAGGAGGTATTTGGACATAAATGATGGACTTTATCGAACAAATCAAACATTTATTGTGGAACTGGGATTCCTGGGAGTGCATTCTGATGAAGATCATCAAAGGTAAGTGAATATTTATAATGCTATTTCTGACTTTGTTGACTACACAACATGGCGGATATCTGTATTGCTTGTGTTTTTGCCTGAGCGCTGTACTCAGATTATTGCATGGTGTGCTTTTTATATTGATGTGTATTGATGTATATAATGATGTGTATAACAATGTGTATAATGATGTGTATTGATGTGTGTAATGATGTGTAATTATGTGTATAATAATGTGTATAATGATGTGTATTGATGTATATTGATGCATATTGATGTGTGTAACAATATGTATATTGATGTGTATTGATGTGTATGGATGTGTATATTGATGTGTATGTTTATGTTTACGGTGATGTGTACATAGATATGTATTGAAGTGTATTGATGTGTAAATTGATGTGCAGAATTATGTGTATAATGATGTGTATTGATGTATATAACGGTGTGTACATTGATGTGTATATTAATGTTTAAACTATGTATATATTGACGTGTATTTTGACGTGTATAATGATGTGTATAATGATGTGTATATTGAGGTGTATTGTGAGGTGTATTGCAGTGTATAATGATGTGTATATTGATGTTTAAACTATGTATATATTGAAGTGTATAGTGATGTATATAATGATGTGTATATTGATGTGTACTGATGTGTATATTGCTGTTTAATTAGGTGTATGTTGTTGTGTATTGGTGTGTATAATGATGTGTATATTGATGTGTATTGATGTGTTTAATTGTGTGTACATTGGTGTTTAAACTATGTATATATTGATGTGTATTGAAGTGTATAAATATGTGTATAGTGATATGTATATTGATGTGTATTGATTTGTTTAATGATGTGTGTTGATGTGTATTATGACGTGTATATTGATGTGTAAATTATGTGTACAATGATGTGTATATTGATGTGTACTGATGTATATAATGATGTGTATATTGATGTGCACTGATTTGTATAATGATGTGTATGTCGATGTGTAAAATTATGTGTATATTAATGTTTAAATATGTGTAAATTTATGTGTATAACGATGTGAATTGATGTGTATATTGATGTGTATATGGGTGTGTATTGATGTATAAATTGATATGTATTGATATATATAATCATGTATAATGATGTGCTTTGATATTTGTAATAATGTATATTAATTTGTATACTGTTGTGTACTGACGTCTATTGATGTATATAATGATGTATATTGTTGGTTAAGGGTTTTTAAGTAAGTATTTCACTCTGAGGTCTAGACCTGTTGTTTTCAGAGCATGCGACAAATACAATTTGATTTGAATTGATTTAGTTTGAAAATCCTGCCACATCCGACGAGCATCACGGCCAGTGTAGTAGGATTCGATCTTAGTCCTACATTGACGCCTTGCCTGTTTGATGGTTTATTGGAGGCCGTAGCGGGATTTCTCATAAGCGTCCAGTTTGGCGTTAGCTCTAGCCTTTAGCTCAGTGCGGATGTTGCCTGTAACCTATGGCTTCTGGGTTGGGATATGTACGTGGGGACGATGTTGTCGATGCACGTATTAATGATAACGGTGAACTCTTCAATGCCATCGGATGAATCCCAGAACATATCCCAGTCTAAGCTTTGGTCTTGTAAATTATTTTATTTTTAACTGGAACCATACAAGGGTTTTTCAAAAGGTTCTCCTGTGAATACATTTAGATAGCACACCTTTTTTTCTAAGAGTGTAGTGCACGATAAAGGGAATATGGTCCCGTTTGGGACGCATACATTGTGGGGATCGTAAGGCTAGAAGGTCTTTCACCCGCATTACATCCTGAAGGGCCCAATCTGTTTAGCATTAGACACAGAGACACACGGCTAATGACAATAATGGATGGAAGACAAGCCAGCCACACTGGATAAGCAGACACACACGGACCAATGACACTAGTGGATGGAAAGCAAAGCCAGCCACCCTGGTTAAGCGGAGACACACGGACCAATGACACTAGTGGATGGAAGCCAAGCCAGCCACCCTGGTTATGGGTCATTTGGTGCAACTAAACAAGAACAAGTGTTGTCTGGAGGGTGCCATGGGTAAGAGTTGTGGTGTCAGGATGAATGCAGTTGGGACTTGTTAACAGAGGAGGAGAAACACACACACGCGCGCATGCGCGCACACTCACACACACGCGCACCCCTCCTTGGGGTGGCAGGTAGCCTAGTGGCTAGAGCGTTGGAATAGTAACCGAAAGGTTGCAAGATCGAATCCCCGTGCTGACAAGGTAAAAATCTGTCGTTCTGCCCCTGAACAAGGCAGTTAACCCACTGTTCCTAGGCCATCATTGAAAATAAGAATTTGATCTTAAAACCTCTTGAAGCTAGGGGGCAGAATTTTTATGTTTGGAAAAATAACATTCCCATTGTAAGCTGCCTATTTCTCAGGTCCAGATGCTATAATATGCATATAATTGACAGAGTAGGATAGAAAACACTCTAAAGTTTCCAAAACTGTCAAAATATTGTCTGTGAGTATAACAGAACTGATTTTGCATGCAAAAACCTGAGGAAATCCAACCCGGAAGTGACTTCTATTTTGAAAAATCAACCAGATTCCTTTTCCTGTTGCTTTCGTCAGGGTGTGAACAGTCTTTAGACATAGTTTCAAGGTTTTTATTTTGAAAAATAAGCGAGATTTATCAAAACGCGTCAGTAGATAGACGGATGTCCTTCCCTTAGTTCTTGCGCGCGACACTGGTTGCTCAACATTTTCTTTCTCTCCAGTACTGAATAGTTTACAGTCCGGTTGAAATATTATCGATTATTGATGTTAAAAACAACCTGAGGATTATTAAAAACATTTGACATGTTTCTACGACCTTTACGGATACTATATGGAATTTTCGTCAAGCCTTGATGACTTGCCTAAGGCTGTGGAATACTGAACATAACGCGCCAAACAAATGGAGGTTTTTTGATATAAAAAAAATCTTTATTGAATAAAAGGAACATTTATTGTGTAACTGGGAGTCTCGTGAGTGCAAACATCCGAAGATCATCAAAGGTGAGCGATTCATTTTTTTGCTTTCCTGGCTTTCGTGACCAATCTACATGGCTGCTAGGTGTTCTTAATGTTTTGTCTAGTGATTGATAAACTCGGATTGCTTTCGCTGTAAAGCATATTTTCAAAATCTGACACGACAGGTGGATTAACAACAAGCTAAGCTGTATTTTGCTATATTGCACTTGTGATTTCATGAATATAATTTTTTTTAGCAATTTTTTTATTTATTTGGCGCTCTGCAATTAAGCGGTTGTTGATGCGTCAAGAAGTTAACTGGCTTGCCTGGTTAAATAAAGGCTAAATAAATAAAGGCTAAAGGCTAAAGGCAAAAAAAAAAAAAATACTGTGCCTTTTGAAAGTTTTCAGACCACTTGACTTTTTCCTCATTTTGATAGGTTACAGACTTATTCTAAAATGGATTAAATAGTTTTTTTATTCATCATCAATATACACACAATACCCCATAATGAAAATGTTTTAAATATCACATTTGCATAAGTATTCAGACTCTTTACTCAGTACTTTGTTGAAGCTCATTTGGCTGCGATTACAGCATCAAGTCTTCTTTGGTATGACGCTACAAGCATCACTATAAACATCTTGCACTTCAGTGCAGCTTTTGACATTATTGATCATAGTCTGCAGCTGGAAAAACGTACGTGTTATGGCTTTACACCCCCTGCTATAATGTGGATAAAAGTTACTTGTTTAACAGAACACAGAGGGTGTTCTTTAATGGAAGCCTATCAAATATAATCCAGTTAGAATCAGGAATTCCCCAGGGTAGCTGTTTAGGCCCCTTACTTGTTTTCAATCTTTACTAATGACAGTGGCTTTTGAGTAAAACCAGTGTGTCTATGTATGCGAATGTAGCAACACTCTACACATCAGCTACTACAGTGACTGGAATGATAGCAACACTCAACAAAGTGCGAGTGGGTGGCAAGGAGTGGTGGCAAGGAATAAGTTAGCCATAAATATTTCTAAAACTAAAAGCATTGCAATTGGAACAAAACACTCACTAAACCCTAAACTTCAACTAAATCTTGTAATAAATAATGTGGAAAATGAGCAAGTTGAGGTGACTAAATATTTTGGAGTAACACTAGATTGTAAACTGTCATGGTCAAAACATATTGATGCAGTAGTTGCTAAGATGGGGAGAAGTCTGTCTGTAATAAAGCGATGCTCTGCCTTCTTAACAACACTATCAACAAGGCAGGTCTTACAGGCCCTAGTTTTGTCGCACCTTGATACTGTTCAGTCGTGTGGTCAGGTGTCACAAAAAAAGAGCAGGGCAGCACAGCTGGCCCTTGGATGTACACAGAGACCTAATATGAATAATATGCATGTCAATCTCTCCTGGCTGAAATTGAAGAAGAGATTGACTTCATCACTACTTTTATTTATGAGAGGTTGTTGAATGTTGAATGCACCGAGCTGTCTGTCTAAACTACTGCCACACAGCTCGGACACTCATGCATACCCCACAAGACATACCACAAGAGGTCTCTTCACAATTCCTATGTCCAGAACAGACTGTGGGAGACACACAGTACGACATAGAGCCATGACTACATGGAACTCTATTCCACATTAACTTACAGTAAAGCAGGCAGCAGTAAAATTAGATTTAAAAAAACTGATTAAAAAAGCACCTTATGGAACAGCGGGACTGTGAAGCAACACAAACACACACACACATATACGATAACATACGCACTATACATACACATGGATTTAGTACTGTAGATATGTGGTAGTGGTGGAGTAGGGGCCTCAGGGCACACAGTGTGTTGTGAAATCTGTGAATGTATTGTAATGTTTTAAAATTGTATAAACTGCCTTAATTTTTCTGGACCACAGAAGGAGATAGCTGCTACTTTGGTAGCAGCTAATGGGGATCCATAATAAATACAAATACAAGCTCGGCACACCTATATTTGGGGAGTTTCTCAATTCTTCTCTGCTGATTCTCTCGAACTCTGTCAGGTTCATGGGGAGCGATGCTGCACAGCTATTTTCATGTTCAAATCCATGTTCTGGCTGGGCCACTCAAGGACATTTAGAGACTGGTCCCAAAGCCACTCCTGCATTGTCTCGCCTTAGGGTCGTTGTCCTGTTGGAAGGTGAACCTTCGCCCCAGTCTGAGGTCCTGAGCACTCTGGAGCATGTTTTCATCAAGGATCTCTCTGTACTTTGCTCTGTTCATCTATGATCCTGACTAGTCTCCCAGTCCTTGCTGCTGAAAAACATCCCCACAGAATTATTCTGCCATCACCATGCTTCACCGTAGGGATGGTGCCAGGTTTCCTCCAGATGTGATGCTTGGCACTCAGACCAAACAGTTCAATCTCGGTTTTCATCAGACCAGATAATATTGTTTGTCATCGTCTGAGAGTCTTTAGGTGACTTTTGGCAAACTCCAAGCGAGCTGTCATGACCTTTTACTGAGGTGTGGCTTCCGTCTGGCCACTCTACCATAAAGGCCTGATTGGTGGAGTGCTGCGGAGATGGTTGACCTTCTGGAAGGTTTTCCCATCTCAAAAGGTGAACTCTAGAACTCTGTCAGAGTGACCATTGGTTTCTTGGTCACCTCCCTGACCAAGGCCCTTCTCACCCGATTGCTCAGTTTGGCTGGGGGGTCAGCTATAGGAAGACTCTTGGTGGTTCCAAACTTCTTCCATTTAAGAATGATGGAGGCAACTATGTTCTTGGAGACCTTCAATGCTACAGACATGTTTGGTACCCTTCCCCAGATCTGTGTCTCGACATAATCCTGTCTTGGAGCACTATGGACAATTTCCTTTACCTCATAGCTTGGTTTTTGCTCTGACTTGCACTGTCAGCTGTGGGACCTTATATAGACAGGTGTGTGCCTTTTCAAATCATGTCCAATCAATTACATTTACCACAGGTGGATTCCAATCAAGTTGTACAAACATCTCAAGGATGGTCAATGGAAACAGGATGCACCTGAGCTATATTTCGAGTCTCATCGCAAAGGGGACGAATACTTATGTAAATAAGGTATTTCAGATTTTTTTTTTTTATACATTTGCAAAAATGTCTAAAAACCTAATTTATCTGTGTCAGTATAGCGTGTTTCACAATATATATATTTTTTTTAAACGGTTAGATTGTGTGTTCTTGATCTTGTGTATTCTGAACTATGTAACTCCTATTTATCTTCTGATAATTTCCTCATAATCTCCCAGATGTCTTCTTCACAAGTTTAGTTGAAGTCAGAATTATGTAATTACACATAAATAGCAGTTACCTTTTCGGTATGTCTAATTAGGCGGAAATCTACATTTTGCGATTACATCATTTCTGCCCTCCGAATTCATATTTATTATATAAATAGGCCAGTTTAATTTTGTCTGGCTTGCCATTCCAAATAAAATGAAATATTTTTTGCTCATATAATTAAAAAAAAAACAAGTTAGGCGGGGCCATGAGCAAATACAAAAATTGGGATATGACTGAAGAGTTAATCAGGGTGATTTTTCTACAAATAGACAGGTATTTTCCTTTCCATGGTAGCAAGATCCTATCTATTTTTTCTAACTTTATATTAAAATGTATTGTAGTGAGATTTCTTTCTTTTGGGATATGAATACAGAGTATGTCCACTTCACCGTCAGACCATTTTATTGGTAAACTACACAGTAATACATTTATTTAAAAAATGTTGTGTTCCAATACTTATCATGATTTGGTTGTAATCCAGAAAGGTTCGAAAAAACTATCTAGATCCTCTATGAGGCTATGGAGGGATCCAAGCTGTGGATAAAAAAAACATGAACCATCGGCATATAATGACACCTTTATTTTTAAACCCTGGATTTTTAGCCCCTTGACATTAATGTTGGACCTGATTTTAAAAGCTAACATTTCGTCGGCCGTAATAAATAGATATGCCGATACTCGACAACATTGCTTTACTCCTCTTGACAGTTTAATACCTTCTGAGAAGTAGACATCATTTACTGTTTTACACGTAGGGTTACTATACATAGCTTCATCCCAAGAGAATCTCCAAAATTGAAATATTCCAGGCATTTATATGTAAATTTCAGTCTTTATCAAAAGCCTTTTCAAAGTCAACTATGAATGCTAGGCCTGGTTTCCCAAATACTTCATAGGCTTCTACTGTTTCCAGTATTTGTCTTATATTATCTCCAATGTATTGTCCATGTAAAAAACCTGTCTGATTAGGATGAATAATATCTGACAATACCTTTATAAATCTATTCGCTATGCATTTTGCTAGAATATTTGCATAACAACACTGAAGTGTAAGGGGCCTCCAATTGTTTTTACTGGACTGGATCTTTATATTTGCCACCTGGGTCTTGTTTCAGTAATAATGAAATCAGACCTTCTTGTCGAGTATCTGATAATCTACTATTTTTATAGGAGGGGTTAAAGCATACCAATAATTGTCATCTGAGTACATCAAAAAAGGTTTGATATACATAAACTGGTATGCCATACAGCCCTGGAGTTTCCCTGACTCTTCCCTGGCTTTAAATGCGTCAAGAAGTCCCCCCTCTTTAACCACGCCTTCACATGAGTCTTTCCTTACAGCTGTTAATTTTACAATATAAAAATTTTAAAAACTTACAATTAACTTTGCTTAGTGTCACACCATCATCTGTTTCACCTGTCTTTGTGCTTGTCTCCACCCCCCACCAGGGGTATCCCATCTTCCCTATTTTTCACCTGTGTATTTAAACCTGTGATTTCTGTTTGTCTTTTGCCAGTTTGTCTTGTCCCGTCAAGTCCTACCAGCACGTTCCCATGATTCCTGTGCTCTAGTCTTCCCAGTTGTGACCTTTCTGGCTGTCCTGACCCTGATCCTGCCTGCCATGCTGTACCTGCCTGACTCTGATTTTGATTATGATTGTTTGCCTACCTTGACTTACATTTTGCCTGCCCCTTGAACTATAATAAACTCTGAGACTCGTACTATCTTCCTCTCGTGTCTGGAGATGAGTTGAAGACTGCCTTTCACATGGCTAGCGGGCACTACGAGTACCTGGTGATGCCGTTCGGACTGACCAATGCTCCCGTAGTGTTCCAGGCCCTGGTCAATGATGTGCTCCGAGACATGTTGAACCGATTTTTGTTTGTCGACCTCGACGACCTCCTCATCTCTTACCGTTAAGCTCAAGAGCACGTCCTCCATGTCCGACAGGTCCTTCAGCGTCTCCTGGACAACCAGCTTTTCATGAAGGCGGAGTAATTTGAATTCCATCGCTCCACCATCTCCTTCCTAGGATACGTCATCGCTGCAGGGAATATTCAGATGGACCCTGACAAGGTGAGAGTCGTGATGGATTGGCCTCAACCCACATCGTGTGCAGCTGCGTTTTCTGTTTGTCTGTTGCCAGTTCATCTTGTCAAGTCCTACCAGCATTTTCCCCTGT
Source organism: Salvelinus alpinus (assembly GCF_045679555.1). NCBI lineage: Eukaryota > Metazoa > Chordata > Actinopteri > Salmoniformes > Salmonidae > Salvelinus > Salvelinus alpinus. Next base: position 43,690,485 of record NC_092099.1, on the reverse strand, counting down.
TTCCTATGCTTTAGTTTTTGTTTTTCTTATTCTTCTGACCTTTCTGCCTGTCCTGACCCTGATTATACTCAGCAAATGGCAGATTAATTATAATTGTACATTATATACGCAGAAAACAAGATAATGAATAAAAAAGGAAGAACCATGCTTGATTATGTGTGTGTGTGAGTTAGGCTACATGGAGGGGATTATTGGGAAGTGTGGTTCATCAGGCTGAACCCCAGTCTTCATGGAGGAGATTACTGAGTAGTTTGGTTCATCAAACTGACCCCCAGTCTTCATGGAGGAGATTACTGAGTAGTTTGGTTCATCAAACTGACCCCCAGTCTTCATGGAGGAGATTACTGAGTAGTTTGGTTCATCAAACTGACCCCCGGTCTTCATGGAGGAGATTACTGAGTAGTTTGGTTCATCAGGCTGACCCCCAGTCTTCATGGAGGAGATTACTGAGTAGTTTGGTTCATCAGGCTGATCCCCCAGTCTTCATGGAGGAGATTACTGAGTAGTTTGGTTCATCAAACTGACCCCCAGTCTTCATGGAGGAGATTACTGAGTAGTTTGGTTCATCAAACTGACCCCCAGTCTTCATGTAGGAGAATACTGAGTAGTTTGGTTCATCGGGCTGACCCCCAGTCTTCATGGAGGAGATTACTGAGTAGTTGGTTCATCAAACTGACCCCCAGTCTTCATGGAGGAGATTACTGAGTAGTTTGGTTCATCAGGCTGACCCCCAGTCTTCATGGAGAAGATTACTGAGTAGTTGGTTCATCAAACTGACCCCCAGTCTTCATGGAGGAGATTACTGAGTAGTTTGGTTCATCAAACTGACCCCCAGTCTTCATGTAGGAGATTACTGAGTAGTTTGGTTCATCGGGCTGACCCCCAGTCTTCATGGAGGAGATTACTGAGTAGTTGGTTCATCAAACTGACCCCCAGTCTTCATGGAGGAGATTACTGAGTAGTTTGGTTCATCAGGCTGACCCCCAGTCTTCATGGAGGAGATTACTGAGTAGTTTGGTTCATCAGGCTGTACCCCAGTCTTCATGGAGGAGATTACTGAGTAGTTTGGTTCATCAGGCTGACCTCCAGTCTTCGTGGAGATTACTGAGTAGTTTGGTTCATCGAACTGACCCCCAGTCTTCATGGAGGGGATTATTGGTTAGTTTGGTTCATCAGGCTGACCCCCAGTCTTCATGGAGGAGATTACTGAGTAGTTTGGTTCATCAGGCTGACCCCCAGTCTTCATGGAGGAGATTATTGGGTAGTTTGGGTCATCAGGCTGACCCCCAGTCTTCATGGAGGGGATTACTGAGTAGTTTGGTTCATCAGGCTGACCCCCAGTCTCATGGAGGGGATTATTGGTTAGTTTGGTTCATCAGGCTGACCCCCAGTCTTCATGGAGGGGATTATTGGTTAGTTTGGTTCATCAGGCTGACCTCCAGTCTTCATGGAGGGGATTACTGAGTAGTTTGGTTCATCAGGCTGACCCCCAGTCTTCATGGAGGAGATTATTGGTTTGTTTGGTTCATCAGGCTGACCCCCAGTCTTCATGGAGGAGATTACTGAGTAGTTTGGTTCATCGAACTGACCCCCAGTCTTCATGGAGGAGATTACTGAGTAGTTTGGTTCATCAAACTGACCCCCAGTCTTCATGGAGGGGATTATTGGTTAGTGTGGTTCATCAGGCTGACCCCCAGTCTTTGCTTGAAGATTTTGAGCGATGATAAGATTTTGGCAATGTGAATATAAGAATTCCATTCTGTATCTGATAGAGAATTGACTATGTGAGGTGTGGCAGTGGGGAGGGTGAAGGTTGTCATCGTGTCTTGTGTTTATATAGATGGATTTCAGAATTAATCTGGGAGAATCTGTTGAAGGGTTTAAGGTAAACTGTCTGGGAGGTATAAATATTTGGAGATAAAAGTGCATATTCGGGGTACATTAATGTTGTAAATAGATGGAGTCAGGTAATTAGAGGAGGTGGCTTGTCTTGCAAATGTCTTTTGTATAATGAGTCATTTGTGTAGGTAGGAGGCATATCTACTGGCCCAGACAATATTACAGTAAATGAGATAAGGGTACATTAATCTATAGTATTGAGTTAGAAAGCAAGCCTGATGAACCAAACCACTAATCTTTCTGATGACAAAAAAAGTCTTCATCACTTTGCTATATACAAATTGAATATGATCTTTCCAGGATAACTTTTCATCAATTAGAGCTCTAATGAATATAGTGGATGTCCAACTCAAGAGACTACAATGTGTGAATGCACATACAGTTGTAGCTGTTTTTGAGAAGACATGCAAAATTGAGAGATGGGGATATTTGATTAACCAATGTCAAGTCCTAGGTGATGGAGCACAGATACACCCCTTTCCCCTGAAACACACAAGCATTTCTGTGCAGTCAGACCTTTTGATTATTTTGTGTTACCAAGGTCCAGATAATATGGTCCACTGAATGTCCGAGTGTGACTACCTCTCCATGGGTTACTGCTCCCAGTGTTGCCAGCACTGCAGCTACCTGGGTGGGGGTACACCACTGGAATTCCCATCTGCTAGGTACAAGGTTGTCAAGGTTCTCATGCTCTCCCACCTGGGGGGCTCTGGCTTTGTTGGACCAACCCTGCCAGGCAGACTCAGAATCTTGAGTGGGCGATGCTGCTTTAGTGGGTCTCTGACCACATTCATCTTTATGATTTGGCTGAGTAGAGGCTACTTACAGTAGTCCTATAAAACAGTTAAGGACTTCTCTTTAGTTTACGGGTCGCTCAGGTGGGTGTCTAAGGTATAGGGTTGTGGACCGTTCATGATAGGACAATAAATAAATAGACTATATTTGTAATTTATTTTAAAATGTATATCCTATATCTACACAAAATTATAAACTCTCTGTGTCAAAACTCTTACTCCCAGACACACATGGGCTCTGGCATTTGCAACCATTTTCCTTTTTCACTCACTTAACTCACCACCATTGTTTTTCAATCACAAAAAACACACACCCCATCTTCCATCACAACATCACACCCCCCAACATATAGACCTATAATTACCCACATACTGTGTCTTCTATGTCCTCTGCTTGCTGTGTTCTTATCTACGCCATGCTGATTCCTACCTAATTTGGGGCTTTTCAGGATTTTATTTATTTATTTTGAAGATGTATTATTTCAATAATGATCCCTTCTTCTAATTGTGTCTTTTATCTATTTATAAATACTATCAATAGAAAGTCGAATACTAATTCTTTTTTACAACATTCCCTTTCTTGAATGGTAGAGTGTATTTGTAGGTTATTTCTGTATCCATTGTTGTATTTTATTGTTTTCCTGTTTTGATATTACAATCCCTACCATGGATAGTATTGGGTGTTCCATTATTACAATCCCTACCATGGATAGTATTGAGTGTTCCATTATTACAATCCCTACCATGGATAGTACTGGGTGTTCCATTATTACAATCCCTACCATGGATAGTATTGGGTGTTCCATTATTCGACTCCTCTATGGGAACTTTATATTATTTAGAATAGCCATGGAGAAGTCTTGGTGCCTCGGAACAGTTGGTTATCAATGTACAGTTTATCGACGGCGAGAGCTACCTGCTTCCCTTTTAGTCTGTTTACTTTGAAGAGTGGGTACAGATCTCCGTTCTGCAATTTCCTTCATCATTCATGCCTATTTTGGTGTCATTAAGTCTTTTGCCCAGGCTTTTAACCATTATTGTATCCTTAAAGAATGCAAATTGGGGGATCGTGTTGCTGTTCTCTCTGTCTGAAAAGATTTACATGTTTGAGTTTTATGTTTTTAACAGTTTGGGATCTGTAGCACTTTAACCATGAAATGTTTGTCCGCACTCTCAGTACCAGATTGTCTTGCATAGATCTAGTCTGAATTTCAAGTGAGGCTTCTCTCAAAAACATGTTCTCTTTTTTTAAGGATGAAGGAGCGCTCCAAACAGGTCAGGGACAAAGTTGTGGAGAAGTACAGATCTGGGTTGGGTTATAAAAAAATATCAGAAACATCCCACGAAGCACCATTAAATCCATTATAAAAAATGGAAAGAACATGGCACCACAATAAACCTGCCAAGAGAGGGCCGCCCACCAAATCTCACGGACCAGGCAAGGAGGGCATTAATCAGAGAGGCCACAAAGAGACCAAAGATAACCCTGAAGGAGCTGCAAAGCTCCACAGCTGAGATTGGAGTATCTGTCTGTCACGCCCTGACCTTAGTTCCTTTTTTATGTCTCTATTTTGGTTTGGTCAGGGCGTGAGTTGGGGTGGGCATTCTATGTTTTTGTTCTATGTTTTGTATTTCTATGTGTTTGGCCTGGTATGGTTCCCAATCAGAGGCAGCTGTCTATCGTTGTCTCTGATTGAGAACCATACTTAGGTAGCCTTTTCCCACCTGGTGTGGGGGGGTAGTTGTTTTCTGTTGTGTGTCTGCACCAGCCAGAACTGTTTTGGTCGTTATTTTTGTTATTTCAGTGTTCATTTTAATAAATATGGACATGTACCACGCTGCACCTTGGTCCTCTCCTTCCAACAGCTGTTACACTGTCCATAGGACCACTTTAAGCCGTACACTCCACAGAGCTGGGCTTTACGAAAGAGTGGCCAGAAAAAAAGCCATTGCTTAAAGAAAAAAATAAGCAAACACATTTGGTGTTTGCCAAAAGGCATGTGGGAGACTCCCCAAACATATGGAAGAAGACTAAAATTGAACTTTTTGTCCATCAAGGAAAACGCTACGTCTGGCACAAACCCAACACCTCTCATCACCCCGATAACACCATCCCCACAATGAAGCATGGTAGTGGCAGGATCATGCTGTGGGGTTGTTTTTTATCGGCAGGGATTTGGGAAACTGGTCAGAATTGAAGGAATAATAGATGGCTCAAATACAGGGAAATTGTTGAGGGAAACCTGTTTCAGTCTTCCAGAGATTTGAGACTGGCACTTAGGTTCACCTTCCAGCAGGACAATGACCCTAAGCATTCTGCTGAAGCGACACTTGAGTCGTTTAAGGGGAAACATTTACATGTCTTGGAATGGCCTAGTCAAAGCCCAGACCTCAATCCAATTGAGAATCTGTGGTATGACCTAAGGATTGCTGTAGACCAGCGGAACCCATCCAACTTGAAGGAGCTGGAGCAGTTTTGCCTTGAAGAATGGGAAAAAATCCCAGTGGCTAGATGTGCAAAGCTTATAGAGACATACCCCAAGATAATTGCAGCTGTAATTGCTGCATTTGTGGCCGTACAAAGTATTGACTTTGGGCAGGGTGAATAGTTATGCATGCTCAAGTTTTCAGTTTTTTTGTCTTATTTCTTGTTTGTTTCACAAAAAAAATAGTTTTGCATCTTCAAAGTGGTAGGCATGTTGTGTAAATCAAATGATACAAACCCCCACAAAATCCATTTTAATTCCAGGTTGTAAGGCAACAAAATAGGAAAAATGCCAAGGGGGGTGAATACTTTCGCAAGCCACTGTATGTATGGTGAAGTGCTAATATTTTGTCCGATTTTGTTTTTATCTTGATGCATTCTGCTCCGCTGTCTTCAGTCCGCCATTGTTTTTCCCTACACTCACGGTCGTCTTCAATCTGAATCGTGTAACAGTCTTGTAACTTAGCATCTACTTCATCAGACCACTTCCAAATTGAGCATGTCACTGGTACTACCTGTTTGAGTTTTTGCTTGTTTTAAATAAAGGTTAAATAAAAATAGCAACCTCTTCAGCCTTCTATCAATTACTGCCATTTGAGAAATCTGACGATAACTAACCTTCTGATTACATTAAAAATACATCTTCTTTAGGGATAGGGTCTAGTTTCCTGAATTTCCGCCTGAGTGACGTGCCCAAACTAAACTGCCTGTTACGCAGGCCCAGAAGCAAGGATATGCATATAATTGATATGCATCTAATTGGTATCATTGGATAGAAAACACTTTGACCTTTCTAAAACTGTTAAAATAATGTCTGAGACTATAACAGAATTGATATGGCAGGCAAAAATCCAAAGAAAAACCAACCAGATTCTAAAAAATTTGAGGTCCCAGGATCTTATAATGGATACCTATTGTTCCTATGTAATTACGGTTCCCAGATTGCAATTCCTATGGCTTCCACTAGATGTCAACAGTCTTTATATAAAGTTTCAGGCTTGTTTCTTGAAAAAAGAGTTGTAGTTGAGTTGTAGTGAAGAGAGCACCGGAACAATATCAGTCTTTTGGCGCTCGGTGAAGAGGGGGCGCGCCTACTAATTTTACTTTCCTATTGAACATACTACTTTCTGTATGAAATATTATAGTTTATTTACATTTTAGAGTACCTGAGGATTGAATAGAAACGTTGTTTGACTTGTTTGGACGAAGTTAAGCGGTAGCTTTTTGGACTCCTTTGTCAGCATGTTGAACGAGTGGATTACTGAAATCGATGGCGCCAACTAAACAGACTTTTTGGGATATAAAGAAGGATTTTATCTAACAAAACGACCATTCATGTTGTAGCTGAGACCCTTGGGATTGTAAACAGAGGAAGATCTTGAAAAGTAAGTGATTTATTTAATCGCTATTTGTGATTTTAGGAAGCTTTATGAAGCCTGTGCAGGTTGAAAAATATGTTGATGTGGGACGCCGTCCTCAGACAATCGCATGGTATGCTTTCGCTGTAAAGCCTATTGTAAATTGGACAACGCAGTTAGATTAACAAGAATGTAAGCTTTTAAATGATAATAGAAACTTGTATGTTCATGAATGTTTAATATTAAGATTATTTAAAGGAATTGCGCTCCCTCCAATTTCACCGGATGCTGACGGCTGGTGTCCCGCTTTACAATGACGGCCTAGGAACAGTGGGTTAACTGCCTTGTTCAGATTTTTACCTTGTCAGCTCGGGGATTCGATCTCGCAACTTTTCGGTTACTAGTCCAACGCTCTAAACACTAGGCTACCTGCCGCCCCAGCTATACTACAGTAATGTTTAATAATTGATAGAAGGCTCAGAGGTTGCTATACTACGGTAACATCTAATAATTGATAGAAGCCTCAAGAGGTTGCTATAATTAGAGTAATATTTAATAATTGATAGAAGGATGCAACTTCTCCACAGACAACAGAACACCCAACTGTCAAATACAACAGCAGCCCCAATGTGCTGACATTGTTATTATTGTTTTAACAATGACTGTTTTATGATTACAAGTGCTCGAGTGATTTACTTGGTTCAGTTTTTATGAACTCGCTGAAGATGTATATCACAGCTATGAAAATGAATCATTACATCTTCAGAGTGGGACACACATCCAGTTGGCTTGAAGTATGTCTAGAACAGATTATCTAAGTCTTGACGTTTGTCGCTGGCTCCGAGCTCACTGAGGGTCAGTCTGGTAGATATGCTGGTAGATATGTAGAATATATGAGATATGAACATAGGGCAATATATTTAATCTTGGTGCTGGAATATGGCACTATACACTGTTTGATTTAATATAACATGCTCTTTACAGTAAAGCTTTTCTATCCTACCCAGGCTTTCTCTTCATTTTAGGGGTTTATATGTTACATACTGCATCATTCAAGGATCTTTCCAGATTGGCTGGGTAAGCAGTACAGACATATCACCATAGCAACCAGCGTGCTAAAAGGTCAGAGCGTTTCATTTTTTTTATTTATCTTTTTTTTTTTTTAATTGTGGATATTTTCACCTATAGATTTTCATTTCTTCCATAAACAAGATGTGACATTGAGGGAGAAAGACAATCATCTGAGTCTGACTGAATACTGCAGAGTTGAAGCTTGAAAATGTAGATTTTTATATTTTTTTTCTTCCTTTCACCGTTATCAATTCACACAATGCTGGAATTTATTTTTGTTACACAACATGTCAAAATGTAGTATTAACATATACTAACATATACTATCAAGTAAGCTGTTTATTTTCCAGACTCCCTCTCTTTGAAACAAACCTCTTACATATTGTGTGTTCATAACAAATGACCTCACATGAAGATTTAAATTACCACCTAGGAAAGGACCTATTAGGATGGAGTTTGAGTGGTTCATTTTCATTAAAGCATTAAAAAAAAAAACGCTTAACTTGAGACAGTTACACCGGTTCATGCCGCAGTCTATCCGCATCTCAAATGACACCCTACACCCTACGCAGTGCACTACTTTAGACCAGGGCTCATAGGGCTCTGGTCAAAAATAGTGCACTACGTAGGCTATAGGATGTCATCTTGGACGCAGGTCTCTCTCCCATCTCTATTCAAATCGGGCAGGTTATTACAATTTGTAATTGCGTTGGGGTACATTATGCCGTGTTAATGCAGTTCAATAGGTATAGTAATTGTTTGTTCCCAGGCAACTGAAGGAAACCAAACACTGGAGACACATCTGCTGAGGGGGAGAATTAGAGAATGTGCACATCAGAGCAGTTTGGTATCATAGTCTGCAGAGTCAACCTATCGAGTCTGAGCCATATAAATCCTATTAAATTCTATACCTAATTATATGATCTGAGCCTTCTCTCTCTGCAGCCATCCTCCCTATCCCTTTTAAACAGACAGATTTGGATGGAGAATGTTTTATTATGTTAATTAGATTCTCACACGGGTGCCTCAGACGTCTTAATGACCTTACTAAGAGCCTAACTATAGGAAATAAGGAAATGTCCCATTACGTTGACTTGCATGTCCACTTTTCATCGTTTGGTATCTGGACCAAATCAGACATCAAGGTCTGCTGCCAAAAATCCTGATGCTTTAACACAAATAGGCTGAACTCTGACATTCTGATCAGGGTAGGAACTTTCTTAACTTGAATTTCTTTCTACTTGTTAAACAGAAGTTGGCCTAGTCCAGCACTCTGGTGGGCCTATACTCTTAAAAAAGAAAGAATTCTTAGCCTCCCGGGTGATGCAGTGGTCTAAGGCACTGCATCGCAGACTCTGGGTTTGAGCCCAGGCTCTGTCGCAGCCGGCCGCGACCGGGAGGTCCGTGGGGCGGCGCACAATTGGCCTAGCGTCGTCCGGGTTAGGGAGGGTTTGGCCGGCAGGGATATCCTTGTCTGATTGCGCACTAGCGACGCCTGTGGCGTGCTGGGTGCAGTGCATGCTGACCAGGTCGCTAGGTGTACGGTGTTTCCTCCGACACATTGGTGCGGCTGGCTTCCGGGTTGGCTGCGCGCTATGTTAAAAAGCAGTGCGGCTTGGTTGGGTTGTGTTTCGGAGGACGCATGGCTTTCGACCTTCGCCTCTCCCGAGTCCATACGGGAGTTGCAGCGATGAGACAGTAACTACTAGCAATCGGATACCATGAAATTGGGGTGAAAAAAAAGCATTGTCTGTCCCCATAGGGAACCTCTTTTAGGTTCCATGTAGAACCCTTTTACACACCTGGAACCAAAAGGGTTATGCCTGAACCAAAAGGGTTATGCCTGAACCAAAAGGGTTATGCCTGAACCAAAAGGGTTATGCCTGAACCAAAAGGGTTTTTCCTGGAACCAAAAGGGTTTTTCCTGGAACCAAAAGGGTTTTTCCTGGAACCAAAAGGGTTATGCCTGAACCAAAAGGGTTTTTCCTGGAACCAAAAGGGTTATGCCTGAACCAAAAGGGTTTTTCCTGGAACCAAAAGGGTTATGCCTGAACCAAAAGGGTTTTTCCTGGAACCAAAAGGGTTATGCCTGAACCAAAAGGGTTTTTCCTGGAACCAAAAGGGTTTTTCCTGAACCAAAAAGGGGTTTTCCTAGAACCAAAAAGGGTTCTACCTGGAACCAAAAAGGGTTCTTCAAAGGGTTCTACTTTGGAGACAGCCGAAGAACCATTTTAGGTTCCAGATAGCACTTTTTTTTTTTCTAAGAGTGTAGCCTTGGTTCAGATGGGCATCAAGAAGATGAGTGACAGAGTCATCCACAGTCACTGACAACGAATACAACGCTGTTGGAGGTTTTGACCAACATGTCAGCTTATGTGACATAAAACTACAATGCCTAGATGTCAGCAGTTTGACATGCTCTAATGAAACCATGTTGCAACGTGACAGGTATGCATCAAAGTGCATTTTTGGAAATCGTGATCGTTTAAAGCGGTAACTTTTGTGTATGGTGCCAATAACCTGTCTTACCTAACGACCATACCGGACATCTGATCGTGAAGGGAGACTGAGTGATTGAAGCCCCTTGTCTTTATCCCTCATCAGACCACATTGAACTACCTCCCATCAGACCACATTGAACTACCTCCCATCAGACCACATTGAACTACCTCCCATCAGACCACATTGAACTACCTCCCATCAGACCACATTGAACTACCTCCCATCAGACCACATTGAACTACCTCAAATCAGACCACCTTGAACTACCTCCCATCAGACCACATTGAACAAACTCCCATCAGACCACATTGAACTACCTCCCATCAGACCACATTGAACTACCTCCCATCAGACCACATTGAACTACCTCCCATCAGACCACCTTGAACTACCTCCCATCAGACCACCTTGAACTACCTCCCATCAGACCACATTGAACTACCTCCCATCAGACCACCTTGAACTACCTCCCATCAGACCACATTGAACTACCTCCCATCAGACCACCTTGAACTACCTCCCATCAGACCACATTGAACTACCTCCCATCAGACCACATTGAACTACCTCCGGTACAGAAACAGGTAGAATAACATGAAATATACACTGAGTGTACAAAACATTAAGAACACCTGCTCATTCCATGACATACTGTAGACAGACCAGGTGAATCCAGGTGAAAGCTATGATCCCTTATTGATCCACTTCAATCAGTGTAGATGAAGGGGAGGAGACAGGTTAAAGAAGGATTTGTAAGCCTTAAGACAATTGAGACATGGATTGTGTATGTGTGCCATTCAGAGGGTGAATGGGCACGACCAAATATTTAAATGCCTTTTAATGGTAGTAGGTGCCAGGCACACCGGTTTGTGTCAAGAACTGCATCGCTGCTGGGTTTTTCACGCTCAACAGTTTCCCATGTGTATCAAGAATGGTCCACTACCCTAAGGACATCCAGCCAACGTGCCACAACTGGAGCCCTTTCGACACCTTGGAGAGTACATGCCCGACGAACTGAGGCTGTTCTGGGGGCGAAAGGGACTGCAACTCAGTATTGGGAAGGAGTTCCAAATGTTTCTACATACAGTCAAACACCCTTTCTACATCTGTCAGGTTGGTGGCAACATTTTTTAATAAATAACAGTCTGGCTCTGTTTGGGGATAACACATATCAAGGTATTGTACCCAACACACCCACATCCACAGATATCATTCCCCAATTCTCTTTTCTCCCTGGAGGGATCTCAGGCCCAGTTACTGAGAGCGACTTTAATTTAAACATTCTGACATTTTCAAGCCTTGAGCATCTTTGATCTTTGTCTGATCTGTTCATCTTCTATGTCTCATGTACTGCGTTTTAGGCCCCAAGGATAAACGTTAGCCATTCTGACGCAGAGGCTGCTTCCTAAGTGGTACCCTGTTCCTAATATAGTGCACTATTTTTGACCTGCGCCCTATTGTCCCCAATTACACCCTATTCCCTATGGGCCAAGGTCAAAAGCAGTGCACTATATAGGGAATATGGTGCGATTTTGAACGATAGGGCACTGGTAAAAAGCAGTGCACTATATAGGGAATATGGTGTGATTTGAGACACAGGCAGATAGGCATTCAGGTGGAAGAGCGAGGCCCTGAGCAGTGTCTCATGTTAGCGTGAGCATTAGTCTGGTGTGATCAATTCTGCTCATTCTGTGGACAAGGAGAAGCGTCATTCCCATGAATCTCTCTCTCTCTCTCTTTCTCTCCTCTTGTTTGGTTTATATTTAGAGACAGCCTTGTGACATCGCCTTGAGTTTCTGCTTCATTAAGCAAGCTTTTTTGTTATAAGAACTATTACATTTTGATATTCAACTGATTAGTATGACCAATGTGGATGTATTCGGCACTGTGGATGTATTGGGCACTGTGGATGTATTGGACACTGTGGATGTATTGGGCACTGTGGATGTAATGGGCACTGTGGATGTAATGGGCACTGTGGATGTATTGGGCACTGTGGATGTAATGGGCACTGTGGATGTAGTGGGCACTGTGGATGTATTGGGCACTGTGGATGTAATGGGCACTGTGGATGTTGAGGACACTGTGGATGTTGAGGACACTGTGGATTTTGAGGACACTGTGGATGTATTGGGCACTGTGGATGTATTGGGCACTGTGGATGTAATGGGCACTGTGGATGCATTGGGCACTGTGGATGTAGTGGACACTGTGGATGTAGTGGACACTGTGGATGTAGTGGACACTGTGGATGTAGTGGGCACTGTGGATGTATTGGGCACTGTGGATGTATTGGGCACTGTGGATGTAATGGGCACTGTGGATGTATTGGGCACTGTGGATGTATTGGGCACTGTGGATATAATGGGCCCTGTGGATGTAATAGACTTTAGAATGGGAATATATTTATACTGCACAGACTAACCTACGGTACTCAGTGACACTGTGCGGAGTTTACGCAAATACCATCATCTTAGGTCTTATTGTGCCCATCCGCCCACATCGCTTCCCTTCATTGAATGGGTCTCCGGTGTGTTATTGCCCCCAACGCATTGAAAGGGATCACGGCCGTTTGAGACTGGAAAGCCCTGTACGGATTGACTAACTATGGAATACATGCAGCACCCGAAGGACACTGTCATGCATAATAGGTGGTTGGTCCACAGTGGGGTGAGTATACCTGTAGCTAGAACATAGACTGATGGTTGGTCCCCAGTGAGTATACTGGTAGCTAGAATGTAGACTGATGGTTGGTCCCCAGTGAGTATACTGGTAGCTAGAACATAGACTGATGGTTGGTCCCCAGTGAGTATACTGGTAGCTAGAATGTAGACTGATGGTTGGTCCCCAGTGAGTATACTGGTAGTTAGAACATAGACTGATGGTTGCTCCCCAGTGAGTATACTGATAGCTAGAATGTAGACTGATGGTTGGACCCAGTGAGTATACTGGTAGCTAGAATGTAGACTGATGGTTGGACCCCAGTGAGTATACTGGTAGCTAGAATGTAGACTGATGGTTGGTCCCCAGTGAGTATACTGGTAGCTAGAATGTAGACTGATGGTTGGACCCAGTGAGTATACTGGTAGCTAGAATGTAGACTGATGGTTGGACCCAGTGAGTATACTGGTAGCTAGAACATAGACTGATGGTTGGTCCCCAGTGAGTATACTGGTAGCTAGAACATAGACTGATGGTTGGTCCCCAGTGAGTATACTGGTAGTTAGAACATAGACTGATGGTTGGTCCCCAGTGAGTATACTGGTAGCTAGAACATAGACTGATGGTTGTTCCCCAGTGAGTATACTGGTAGCTAGAACATAGACTGATGGTTGGTCCCCAGTGAGTATACCTGTAGCTAGAACATAGACTGATGGTTGGTCCCCAGTGAGTATACTGGTAGCTAGAACATAGACTGATGGTTGGTCCCCAGTGAGTATACTGGTAGCTAGAATGTAGACTGATGGTTGGTCCCCAGTGAGTATACTGGTAGCTAGAACATAGACTGATGGTTGGTCCCCAGTGAGTATACTGGTAGCTAGAATGTAGACTGATGGTTGGTCCCCAGTGAGTATACTGGTAGTTAGAACATAGACTGATGGTTGCTCCCCAGTGAGTATACTGATAGCTAGAATGTAGACTGATGGTTGGACCCAGTGAGTATACTGGTAGCTAGAATGTAGACTGATGGTTGGACCCCAGTGAGTATACTGGTAGCTAGAATGTAGACTGATGGTTGGTCCCCAGTGAGTATACTGGTAGCTAGAATGTAGACTGATGGTTGGACCCAGTGAGTATACTGGTAGCTAGAATGTAGACTGATGGTTGGACCCAGTGAGTATACTGGTAGCTAGAACATAGACTGATGGTTGGTCCCCAGTGAGTATACTGGTAGCTAGAACATGGACTGATGGTTGGTCCCCAGTGAGTATACTGGTAGTTAGAACATAGACTGATGGTTGGTCCCCAGTGAGTATACTGGTAGCTAGAACATAGACTGATGGTTGTTCCCCAGTGAGTATACCTGTAGCTAGAACATAGACTGATGGTTGGTCCCCAGTGAGTATACTGGTAGTTAGAACATAGACTGATGATTGGTCCCCAGTGAGTATACTGGTAGCTAGAACATAGACTGATGGTTGGTCCCCAGTGAGTATACTGGTAGCTAGAATGTAGACTGATGGTTGGTCCCCAGTGACTATACTGGTAGTTAGATTATAGACTGATGGTTGGTCCCCAGTGAGTATACCTGTAGCTATAACATAGACTGATGGTTACCTATCTTGTTTGTATATTTGAACCGTTTAATAAAAAATATTCCCGGCTTGTTGATAAACCAGTAGGCTTATTCCACAGGATTGCAGATACAGCTAGTCGAGTCGTTTTGGTTGTGAGGTGCATTGGCAATAAGCTTTGTCCTTTCTTTACAACACAATTTTATTTACCACTTGGTTGTATATTATATCACCCTGTTACAAGCCTTCCCAGTCAACACCAACTCATGAGATTGCATACTGCATTTGTTCGAGAGATGTCCAGTTTGCTGCCGAACATACAGCATAGAGACCATCAAGGGGCCCTCATCATCACATCATCGTGTGTGTTTTGAAAATCTACAGTACATAAATTCAGTTATTTAATTCTTCACATATTACGCTGTAGGCTACGGACCTATTCAAAGCTTCCTCCAGCATCTCACCATAGAAACACACCCAAGAAACACCCACATCAAACCACACCCCCAAGCCAACTCGGCTTTGGTTTCTCTCACAGCATTTCTTGAGGAACAAGCCAAAAATACTAGCGGATGAAGTTCCCTTGAAGAGAAAATCAACTTCTGGTGTAAAAACCATGGAAATTAAAAAAGCTAGAAACTATGTTTTAAGTGGGAAGTAGGAATTGGTCTGAAGCCGAAAATAAAAACATACAATTCACGAGCAAGACAGTCCCTACTCCACCCATGCTCAACCAAGATTTTCCAGCAAACCGCTTTGACCTACTACAGTAGCTATATCAATCTATTGGACTTCAAACAATGTTTATGCAGGTTGCTTAGGATTCAAAACCTTCTCAAACAGACTAATTCATACTCTTCACTGGAATAATGGACTTGTCAGTGTCCTGCTATTAAAATAATATACAATATATACAGTGGGGAGAACAAGTATTTGATACACTGACGATTTTGCAGGTTTTCCTACTTACAAAGCATGTAGAGGTCTGTCATTTTTATCATAGGTACACTTCAACTGTGAGAGACGGAATCTAAAACAAAAATCCAGAAAATCACATTGTATGATTTTTAAGTAATTAATTTGCATTTTATTGCATGACATAAGTATTTGATACATCAGAAAAGCAGAACTGAATATTTGGTACAGAAACCTTAGTTTGCAATTACAGAGATCATACGTTTCCTGTAGTTCTTGACCAGGTTTGCACACACTGCAGCAGGGATTTTGGCCCACTCCTCCATACAGACCTTCTCCAGATCCTTCAGGTTTCGGGGCTGTCGCTGGGCAATACGGACTTTCGGCTCCCTCCAAAGATTTTCTATTGGGTTCAGGTCTGGAGACTGGCTAGGCCACTCCAGGACCTTGAGATGCTTCTTACGGAGCCACTCCTTAGTTGCCCTGGCTGTGTGTTTCGGGTCGTTGTCATGCTGGAAGACCCAGCCACGACCCATCTTCAATGCTCTTACTGAGGGAAGGAGGTTGTTGGTCAAGATCTCGCGATACATGGCCCCATCCATCCTCCCCTCAATACGGTGCAGTCGTCCTGTCCCCTTTGCAGAAAAGCATCCCCAAAGAATGATGTTTCCACCTCCATGCTTCACGGTTGGGATGGTGTTCTTGGGGTTGTACTCATCCTTCTATTCCTCCAAACACGGCGAGTGGAGTTTAGAGCAAAAAGCTCTATTTTTGTCTCATCAGACCACATGACCTTCTCCCATTCCTCCTCTGGATCATCCAGATGGTCATTGGCAAACTTCAGACGGGCCTGGACATGCGCTGGCTTGAGCAGGGGGACCTTGCGTGCGCTGCAGGATTTTAATCCATGACGGCGTAGTGTGTTACTAATGGTTTTCTTTGAGACTGTGGTCCCAGCTCTCTTCAGGTCATTGACCAGGTCCTGCCGTGTAGTTCTGGGCTGATGCCTCACATTCCTCATGATCATTGATGCCCCACGAGGTGAGAGGAAAGGACAGATTTCCACCTGTCTAATGTCCATTGCTTGGGTCTTCCTTTCCTCATGAGAGCCAGTTTCATCATAGCGCTTGAGGATTTTTGTGACTGCACTTGAATGATTGGGAGTTCTTGACATTTTCTGGATTGACTGACCTCATTCTGTGCACCAGTTCCGGAGGTCTATCTTCACCGGCCTCTAGGCGTCACTGAACTGTTTCATTATGCACACCTGATTCCAATTCCCCTGATTGGTAATTGTATATATGTGCCCTCTGTTTACCATTGTTTTGTCGGTTACTGTTACCATGTCCGTTGGTCTTGTGTGAGTACCTGTGCTTGTTGTTTCGGCTTTCGTGCTGCGTATATTGTGTACTTGTTATTACGGGTCTCGTCCCATGTATAGTTGTGTACTTGTTATTACGGGTCTCGTCCAGTGTATTTTTATTACGGGTCTCGTCCGGTGTATTGTTATTACGGGTCTCGTCCGGTGTATTGTTATTACGGGTCTCGTCCGGTGTATTGTTATTACGGGTCTCGTCCCGTGTATTGTTATTTCGGGTCTCGTCCAGTGTATTGTTATTACGGGTCTCGTCCCGTGTATTGTTATTACGGGTCTCGTCCCTTGTATTTATTAGAGGTTTAACCTCGCTCTTTTGTTTGGGTTACATCCCTGTGTGTCACGACTTCTGCCGAAGTCGGTACCTCTCCTTTTTCGGGCGGCATTCGGAGGTCGAAGTCACCGGCCTTCTAGCCATCGCCACTCCACCTTTCATTTTCCATTTGTTTTGTCTTGTTTTCCCGCACACTTGGTTCACATTCCCTCATCAGACTAAATGTATATTACCCTTTGTTTCCCCCATGTCTGTGTGTGGGATTGTTATTTGTGTACGGTATTACACTACAGGCTGGCTTGCGCTAGGTTTGTTTCAAACCTAGGTTGTTTGTTTTGTTTAATCCGGTTCACGTTACCGTGGTTGTGCTTTGTGCTGCCTCACCTGTGCCTTTGGGCCAGGGTGTATATTAAAGTTCTCCTGTTATCCACCATCTCTGCTCTCCTGCGCCTGACTTCCCGGCAACCAGTCACTCACCCCGTTACACTGTGTTTTTGTATACGTGTTTGTTTTGGGCTTCGTCCGGGTGCCTTCATGGCATGTTGTATTTTTGTGTGTAGTATTAAAAACCCCTATTACGTATTCCTGCGCCTGTCTCCAATCATTTATACTACGTGACACAAACACATTAAGAAGGAAAGCAATTCCATAAATATACTTTTAATAAGGCACACCTGTTAATTTAAATGCATTCCAGGTGACTACTTGGAGCTGGTTACTACATGATTCTATAGGTGTGTGTCCAAACGTTTGACTGGTACTGTGTATATATATCTATATACACTACATGACCAAAAGTGTGTGGACACCTATTCGTCGAACATATCATTCCCAAATCAAGGGCATTAATATGTAGTTGGTTCTCCCTTTGCTTTCCACTGCGCTGAGAGTCACTGAGCTGTTCCGTAAGGCCATTCTACTACCAATGTTTGTCTATGGAGATTGAATGGCTGTGTGCTCGATTTTATTCACCTGACAAGTAGTGTACATTTGAAGTTGAAGTGTACCTATGATAAAAATTACAGACCTCTACATGCTTTGTAAGTAGGAAAACCTGCAAAATCGGCAGTGTATCAAATACTTGTTCTCCCCACTGTAGGTCCTGGATGGCAGGCAGCCCAGATCTTGATTCCATATTTTGAGGGTTTAGATGGTATGTACTGCCTGAAGGGGCAGCGGCCCCTAAATGACATTAGCTTCTCATCAACAGTAACGTTGGGCCCAGGGTTGTAAAACAGGGGAAGGTGGTCCACCCACGTATCCCACACTGACCTGATTGCAGCTAGCTTGTCTGCCATCGAGCTGGTCTGGTGTCTCGGTTATTGAAGCGAATAATCCTGGAAATAATGTGGATGTTTTCCAGAGATATTGTTGCCTCAGAAAAGTTATCTGCCAGTTTCTGCATCCCACATCTGATTCTGTGGATTCCCTCCCTATTGTATCTGAAAACACCAGCAAGGATAAGAACCCCAAAATATTGATGTAAACGAGTTTGGTCCATCTCCTTCCATCTCTCTCCAAAAACCCACTTCCCTCCAAATTATTACTGTCAAGAATGATTTTCTGGATGGTGTCTGGGATGAACAGTTCAAAAGAAGAATTAATGTCTTGCACATGAGTAACCGCCATCCGCGTCGGCCCTGGTTGCATCCTTATCACATTGGCAGCTATGCGGGGTGGCTCATTCCTTGGGCAAGAAGACCATTCAGTTTCACATTTTTTTTTAAATCCATATTTTTCCTCCTGCAGGCTGCTGGTGAGCTGGTTGCTGATGGGCTGGTCCTGGGGTTGGCTGCTGATGAGCTGGTTGCTGATGGGCTGGTCCTGGGGTTGGTTGCTAACGGGCTGGTTGCTGATGGGCTGGTCCTGGGGTTGGTTGCTAACGGGCTGGTTGCTGATGGGCTGGTCCTGGGGTTGGTTGCTAACGGGCTGGTTGCTGATGGGCTGGTTGCTGATGGGCTGGTCCTGGGGTTGGCTGCTGATGAGCTGGTTGCTGATGGGCTGGTCCTGGGGTTGGCTGCTGATGAGCTGGTTGCTGATGGGCTGGTCCTGGGGTTGGTTGCTAACGGGCTGGTTGCTGATGGGCTGGTCCTGGGGTTGGCTGCTGATGAGCTGGTTGCTGATGGGCTGGTCCTGGGGTTGGTTGCTAACGGGCTGGTTGCTGATGGGCTGGTCCTGGGGTTGGTTGCTAACGGGCTGGTTGCTGATGGGCTGGTTGCTGATGGGCTGGTCCTGGGGTTGGCTGCTGATGAGCTGGTTGCTGATGGGCTGGTCCTGGGGTTGGTTGCTAACGGGCTGGTCCTGGATGGGTCTGGCTGCTAACGGGCTGGTCCTGGGTGGGTCTGGCTGCTAACGGGCTGGTCCTGGGTGGGTCTGGCTGCTAACGGGCTGGTTCTGGGTGGGTCTGGCTGCTAACGGGCTGGTTCTGGGTGGGTCTGGCTGCTAACGGGCTGGTCCTGGGTGGGTCTGGCTGCTAACGGGCTGGTCCTGGGGTTGGCTGCTAACGGGCTGGTCCTGGGGTGGTCTGGGGGTCAATCTCATCCTCTTCTTCCAACTCACTGTCAGATTCTGAATTGACAGAGACACAATGCTCATATTCTGAAAATTCTTCCAAAGTGGAAGACGCTCCTTCCACACTAGCTTCTCACTCTGCAAAATGGACCCGAACACCACATATGTAATATAAACGTGTAGGGAGGTTCACAGTGTCAATGAAAATGTTCTTCACAGTAAATGAAACCAAGGCCAATGAGTCTGAGGTTTAAATTTTTTTTAATTATTATATCATTTTAGATTTCAGTAAACTGAAAATGGGTCCTGTAGACCCAAACACCACACAAGGGTTAAGCTCCATATTAATCTGACAGAGGTAATGAACTGCCCATTGATCAGCCAATGTTTTACTGGCTATATTATATCTACTTCGCCACCATGGCCTTTTTTTTGCCTTCACCTCCTTTATCTCACCTCACTTGCTCACATTGTATATAGACTTATTTTTCTACTGTATTATTGACTGTATGTTTTGTTTATTCCATGTGTAACTCTGTGTTGTTGTATGTGTCGAACTGCTTTGCTTTATCTTGGCCAGGTCGCAATTGTAAATGAGAACGTGTTCTCAACTTGCCTACCTGGTTAAATAAAGGTGAAATAAAAAATAAAACAGGACAATGTTTGAAAAACAAGTGTTTCTGAGCTTATGTCAGGTAAGCTAACGGTTTCAGAAATCAGTAATGGAGACAGGCTTTATAGACCTCTATATATATGAGTGTCTGTGTCCAACACACTGCCACCTGTTAAGTTTATTACTCACCAAAATATCTATTTTTCTCAATGACATGTATTACTAATTAAAAATGTTTAAGGAAATACAGGCCGGCACCACATTACTACAAGACAAAACAGCTCCATCAAGCCTGATGGTCGTGGAAGCAAAAAAAGCAAAGCTTGTTTTCAGATAATTAAAAGGTAGTGGAATGGGATTAGTGTGGTGAGTGAAGAATCCAATATTTTACCTTGTATGTGGTATAAATCATATTATTGTGGGAGCACCTCTACGAGTACGAATTAAGCTGTTTTGAGAAGGTTTGAATACTAAGCAAACCTGCCGACACATTGTTTGCAGTACAATAGACCTAAATAGCTACTGTTGTAGACGAAAGCTGTGTGCTGGAAAATCACATAACTAAACGCACGTAACCCAAAATGTACACTGCTCAAAACAAATATGAATTACTGGAGCTCTGCAGTATGAAGAATGACTCCCTGGTTTCAAAGGTAAAGTTTAACGCAACGTTGGATATTGGCAATAAACACAAACAACATTCTTTTGTCATACTGAAATTACTGACAGAATTACACTGGATTAATACGCACTTAAATCCTAATTGCTTCAATGAGACGCAATTACAACAGCGACGTGTCACAGAAAACCACACTATTAAACTCTTAACACACAGCAAATTATATGCAATGGGGATGTGTACCAAAGGCTTATACGTCTTTGTGCAAGTCGGTGTGTGTGTGAGTTCTTGGATAAAACAAGTGTTTGTACATAAGGAATGTAGCTCCCCACCCCCCCTCTCTCTCGTTCTCTCTCGTTCTCTCTCTCGCTCTCTGTAACCAATTTAAATGCAGTACTTTAGAGCAGCTGCTCTGCCGACTGCCTGACAACCTTGCAGTTCAAATGATGCTCTGATGTGTTCATTCTCCAACAGGATGTTGTTTGTTTGCTCTCACTCTCTCACATTTGTTGAAGATATTGTCTCTCTGCCTGAAATCCTTTGCATCAGTGTGAAATAGCCTAAGTTCGGGGTTAGTGTGGTAATTACGAATTCATAAGAGGTTATATGTCATTTTAATGTGGAGAAGGCAGTGTGTGACAATCTTGCTACATGCTAGGTCTTCCAAAAGAAAATTGTAGGAAGCATGAGTCAAATGTACAGAGAATTTCCCACCCCCCAAAAAATATGTTGTAATTGTTGCTACAGTACCATGGTTTAGCCACACGAAGACATTGGTTCAATACATGTATTCTGCAGTCAGGGGACAATAATAAACTCAACGTTATCATATCTAGGCCTGCTGAACTTCGTGTCAAGACGAGTTAGCCATTTTTTTCCCGAAGCCTGAAAATTCGAGTATAAAATTAGTAGGCTATAATCTACAATTCGTTGCTCTCGCCGCTGTGACAATTTATCTGTCATGCCTTTAAGGCATATTATTTAATATTTGATACGTGATTCTCTTTGACTGGTTATGGCTACTGGTGGTAGTTTATAAGCAAGGGGGATATGACAAGGTTACATATTCTCTTGCCGTGTCCCAAATGGCACCCTATTCCCTTCAGAGTGAACTACTTTTGACCAAGTCCCAATGGGTAATAATAAAAAACAAAATAGTACACTATGTGGGGAACAGGGTTCCACAGGGCTCTGGTCTAAAGTAGTGCACTATGTAGGGATTAGTGTTCCATTTGGGACGCTACACTCCTGTCAGATGAAGTTAAGAGTTAGCAGTGTGGTCAGTGAAGATAGCAGCAATACGTTTGTCCCATCAACACTGTCCCTCCTAGGGCTGCTGGTTGAGATGACACTTACAAAGGGCCACATTCATTGTCATGTTCTTTTCATTTACACCCATTTTAATACACTAACATGGACATTACCTCCCAGATAATACACCAACATGGACATTACCTCCCAGATTATTCACCAACATGGACATTACCTCCCAGATAATACACCAACATGGACATTACCTCCCAGATAATACACCAACATGGACATTACCTCCCAGATAATACACCAACATGGACATTACCTCCCAGATAATACACCAACATGGACATTACCTCCCAGATAATACACCAACATGGACATTACCTCCCAGATAATACACCAACATGGACATTACCTCCCAGATAATACACCAACATGGACATTACCTCCCAGATAATACACCAACATGGACATTACCTCCCAGATAATACACCAACATGGACATTACCTCCCAGATAATACACCAACATGGACATTACCTCCCAGATAATACACCAACGGTGACATTACCTCCCAGATAATACACCAACATGGACATTACCTCCCAGATAATACACCAACATGGACATTACCTCGTAGATAATACACCAGCATGGACATTACCTACCAGATAATACAGCAATGTGGACATTACCTCCCAAATAATACACCAACATGGACATGACCTCCTAGATTATTCACCAACGTGGACATTACCTACCAGATAATACAGCAATGTGGACATTACCTCCCAGATAATACACCAACATGGACATTACCTCGTAGATAATACACCAGCATGGACATTACCTACCAGATAATACAGCAATGTGGACATTACCTCCCAAATAATACACCAACATGGACATGACCTCCTAGATTATTCACCAACGTGGACATTACCTACCAGATAATACAGCAATGTGGACATTACCTCCCAGATAATACACCAACATGGACATTACCTCCCAGATAATACACCAACATGGGCATTACCTCCCAGATAATACACCAACATGAACATCAAGAGGCAAAAGCATCCCACATTCAATGGGCTTATCTTATTTTATAATACATTTTGACAGGAAAGTTTTAGAGAACGACAGTTAACAGAATCTTCACAGCCTGGGAACCTTAAAGAGGACGTTTGGGTTTATGGATGATAAAAGGAGATTGTAATTGCGATGCTATCTCCTGTCATGCCAACTAAAAAAAATATATAAAAACGTTGGAAAAGTTGCTATAAACGAGATGCACAAATAAAAACTTTTGAGGAGTTCAAAACGTGTGTAACTGGCGGTTGAGAAGTCAGGCGCAGGAGAGCAGAACTGGGTAATAACCGGAGATTTATTAAAACAGCATCCAGAACAACAAGATAAATGGGCACAGAAATAACCCGTCGTGCGCTCACGGGGAACGTGCACAAGCACTACAATAAAACAATCCCACACAAAGACATGGGGGGGGGGGGAACAGAAGGGTTGAATACACAACAAGTAAATGAGGGAATTGAAACCAGGTGTGTGGAAAAACAAGACAAAACAAATGGAAAATGAAAAGTGGATCGACGATGGCTAGAAGACCGGCGACGCCGACCGCCGAGCGCCACCCGAACAAGGAGAGGACCCGACTTCAGCGGAAGTCGTGACAAAAACGGGGAAGAAATGTTGCCATTTTTTGGGTGGTTCAAATTGAATCATTGCGGTGAGAGTGTCTTTGTTACATAGTTTTTAATGTTATTTTTTTTAAATGGTGGGTACACAACTTAATGGGGTCGGGGAATATTCTTTATCCTCAGACAGACACTTATA
Organism: Salvelinus alpinus; assembly: GCF_045679555.1. Lineage (NCBI taxonomy): Eukaryota > Metazoa > Chordata > Actinopteri > Salmoniformes > Salmonidae > Salvelinus > Salvelinus alpinus. The sequence goes on along the minus strand of NC_092099.1, from coordinate 43,666,727 downwards.
GTGAAATGTATTCATTGAATTGTCAACACTCAAATTGGGTCTCTTATTAGTTTAAGACGCCAACACTGATTTATTTTTTTTGACTTGGCCTTAGGCAGCATTGAGGGAAAACATCATTTTTTGTACAGGAAATGTAAAGTGGCTTTTATATAGCTTTGTCAAATTGAGTTAGACACAGATGATCGTCTTTTACGGAATGAATTTTGAACGGAGTCGTTAAAAAAGATTAAATTTGTCATAATTAGAGGGGTAATGCGGTGGCCTCCATTCTGATGCATCATGCCGAATCGTGAGTCATGAGCCAGAAGAAAGAAAAAAACAATTGAAAAGATCTCATCGGAAATGTCTGGCGGCTCGTACACACACACACTGTACAGAGTAGAGACACACACACACACAGACACGACAAACATACACACTTCCCATCTCTCAGTTGCCTGTCTCTACAGCAAAGTAACGTAGCATAACAGCAGTATAAGTATTTGACGAATCAGTCTGCTCTACAACACAGGGAATTCAGATGGTAAAAGGTAAACACAGATCAAGGTAAACACAGATCCACAGTCAACAGACAAGCAGCTAGATCCCCTGTCAGTCTCTGGGGGAGAACAGACAAGCAGCTAGATCCCCTGTCAGTCTCTGGGGGAGAACAGACAAGCAGCTAGATCCCCTGTCAGTCTCTGCGGGAGAACAGACAAGCAGCTAGATCCCCTGTCAGTCTCTGGGGGAGAACAGACAAGGGGGGGGGGGCAAGGTGTTAAATCAGCTAGTGCACTACCTATGGGCCCTTGTCAAAAGTAGTGCACTACTTATGGAATAGGGTGCCTTTTAGGATCTCAGTTCTGTTCCAGATGCTTCTATCTCATTGGCTGAGAGTTTGTGTCATGTAGGAGTGGCACAACACTTAAACACTCCAGTGGCCACTTCCTGACAACGCTTAAACACTCCAGTGGCCACTTCCTGACAACGCTTAAACACTCCAGTGGCCACTTCCTGACAATGCTTAAACACTCCAGTGGCCACTTCCTGACAACGCTTAAACACTTCAGTAGCCACTTCCTGACAACGCTTAAACACTCCAGTAGCCACTTCCTGACAACGCTTAAACACTCCAGTGGCCACTTCCTGACAACGCTTAAACACTCCAGTGGCCACTTCCTGACAACGCTTAAACACTCCAGTGGCCACTTCCTGACAACGCTTAAACACTCCAGTAGCCACTTCCTGACAACGCTTAAACACTCCAGTGGCCACTTCCTGACAACGCTTAAACACTCCAGTGGCCACTTCCTGACAACGCTTAAACACTCCAGTGGCCACTTCCTGTTAATTAAGAGGTGATGGGCTCCACTTCACTTCACCATCTCAGTGAATATCTCTACGTTATTATTAGGTACCTAGTCCTCATCTTAGTGACTATCTCTACGTTATTATTAGGTACCTGGTCCTCATCTTAGTGACTATCTCTACGTTATTATTAGGTACCTAGCCCTCATCTTAGTGAATATCTCTACGTTATTATTAGGTACCTAGCCCTCATCTCAGTGAATATCTCTACGTTATTATTAGGTACCTAGCCCTCATCTCAGTGAATATCTCTACGTTATTATTAGGTACCTAGCCCTCATCTCAGTGAATATCTCTACGTTATTATTAGGTACCTAGCCCTCATCTCAGTGAATATCTCTACGTTATTATTAGGTACCTGGCCCTCATCTCAGTGAATATCTCTACGTTATTATTAGGTACCTAGCCCTCATCTCAGTGAATATCTCTACGTTATTATTAGGTACCTGGTCCTCATCTTACTGAATATCTCTACGTTATTATTAGGTACCTGGTCCTCATCTTAGTGAATATCTCTACGTTATTATTAGGTACCTAGCCCTCATTTTACTGAATATCTCTACGTTATTATTAGGTACCTGGCCCTCATCTTACTGAATATCTCTAAAATATTATTAGGTACCTAGCCCTCACCTTAGTGAATATCTCTACATTATTATTAGGTACCTGGCCCTCATCTTACTGAATATCTCTAAAATATTATTAGGTACCTAGCCCTCACCTTAGTGAATATCTCTAAAATATTATTAGGTACCTAGTCCTCATCTTAGTGAATATCTCTACGTTATTATTAGGTACCTGGCCCTCATCTTAGTGAATATCTCTACATTATTATTAGGTACCTAGCCCTCACCTTAGTGAATATCTCTAAAATATTATTAGGTACCTAGCCCTCATCTTAGTGAATATCTCTAAATTATTATTAGGTACCTGGCCCTCATCTCAGTGAATATCTCTACGTTATTACTAGGTACCTGGCCCTCATCTTACTGAATATCTCTAAAATATTATTAGGTACCTAGCCCTCACCTTAGTGAATATCTCTACATTATTATTAGGTACCTGGCCCTCATCTTACTGAATATCTCTAAAATATTATTAGGTACCTAGCCCTCACCTTAGTGAATATCTCTAAAATATTATTAGGTACCAGGTCCTCATCTTAGTGAATATCTCTACGTTATTATTAGGTACCTGGCCCTCATCTCAGTGAATATCTCTACGTTATTATTAGGTACCTAGTCCTCATCGTAGTGAATATCTCTAAAATATTATTAGGTACCTAGCCCTCATCTTAGTGAATATCTCTACGTTATTATTAGGTACCTAGCCCTCACCTTAGTGAATATCTCTAAAATATTATTAGGTACCTGGCCCTCATCTTACTGAATATCTCTAAAATATTATTAGGTACCTAGCCCTCATCTTAGTGAATATCTCTAAAATATTATTAGGTACCTGGCCCTCATCTTACTTAATATCTCTAAAATATTATTAGGTACCTAGCCCTCATCTTAGTGAATATCTCTACGTTATTATTAGGTACCTGGCCCTCATCTCAGTGAATATCTCTACGTTATTATTAGGTACCTTGTCCTCATCGTAGTGAATATCTCTAAAATATTATTAGGTACCTAGCCCTCATCTTACTGAATATCTCTACGTTATTATTAGGTACCTGGTCCTCATCTTTGTGAATATCTCTACATTTTGATTGTTACACTCTTTACAGGAACAAGGTTTCATAACAACATAAGTTGGGCACCAATGTCCAACTAACACAGTGTTTACATTGCCTTTCACCTCAGTGAATGACTCTATAGGATTTCATGTCTATTTAAAAAGGACCGCTTCACGAAGATATAAGTAGCCTAAACATAGAAGAAGAGAACATGTCAGTCACACAGACATACTGTAGCCGCTGCCACATTACTCAACAGCCCATCTCCACATTTCCATCTCCACATCCCCATCTCCACATCCCATCTCCACATTTCCATCTCCACAGCCCATCTCCACAGCCCATCTCCACAGCCCATCTCCACAGCCCATCTCCACATTTCCATCTCCACAGCCCATCTCCACATTTCCATCTCCACAGCCCATCTCCACAGCCCATCTCCACAGCCCATCTCCACATTTCCATCTCCACAGCCCTATTTCCCCAGCCCATCTCCATAGCCCATCTCCACAGCCCATCTCCACAGCCCATCTCCGCAGCCCATCTCCACATTTCCATCTCCACAGCCCATCTCCACAGCCCATCTCCACAGCCCATCTCCACAGCACATCTCCACATTTCCATCTCCACAGCCCATCTCCACAGCCCATCTCTACATTTCCATCTCCACAGCCCATCTCCACAGCCCATCTCCATAGCCCATCTCCACATTTCCATCTCCACAGCCCATCTCCACAGCCCATCTCCACAGCCCATCTCCACAGCCCATCTCCACAGCCCATCTCCACATTTCCATCTCCACAGCCCATCTCCACATTTCCATCTCCACAGCCCATCTCCACAGCCCATCTCCACAGCCCATCTCCACACCCATCTCCACAGCCCATCTCCACAGCCCATCTCCACATTTCCATCTCCACAGCCCATCTCCACAGCCCATCTCCATATTTCCATCTCCACAGCCCATCTCCACAGCCCATCTCCACATTTCCATCTCCACAGCCCATCTCTACAGCCCATCTCCACAGCCCATCTCCATAGCCCATCTCCACAGCCCATCTCCACAGCCCATCTCCACAGCCCATCTCCACAGCCCATCTCCACAACCCATCTCCACAGCCCATCTCCACAGCCCATCTGCACATTTCCATCTCCACAGCCCATCTCCACATTTCCATCTCCACAGCTCATCTCCACATCCCATCTCCACAGCCCATCTCCATAGCCCATCTCCACATTTCCATCTCCACAGCCCATCTCCACAGCCCATCTCCACATTTCCATCTCCACAGCCCATCTCCACAGCCCATCTCCACAGCCCATCTCCACAGCCCATCTCCATAGCCCATCTCCACATTTCCATCTCCACAGCCCATCTCCACAGCCCATCTCCACAGCCCATCTCCACATTTCCATCTCCACAGCCCATCCCACAGCCCATCTCCACATTTCCATCTCCACAGCCCATCTCCACAGCCCATCTCCACAGCCCATTTCCACATTTCCATCTCCACAGCCCATCTCCACAGCCCATCTCCACATTTCCATCTCCACAGCCCATCTCCACAGCCCATATCCATATCCCATCTCCACATTTCCATCTCCACAGCCCATCTCCACAGCCCATCTCCACATTTCCATCTCCACAGCCCATCTCCACATTTCCATCTCCACAGCCCCATCTCCACAGCCCAACTCCACAGCCCATCTCCACAGCCCCATCTTCACATTTCCATCTCCACATTTCCATCTCCACAGCCCATCTCCACATTTCCATCTCCACAGCCCATCTCCACATTTCCATCTCCACATTTTCATCTCCACATTTCCTTCTCCACATTTCCATCTCCACAGCCCATCTCCACAGCCCATCTCCACAGCCCATCTCCACATTTCCATCTCCACAGCCCATCTCCACAACCCATCTCCACAGCCCATCTCCACATTTCCATCTCCACAGCCAATCTCCACAGCCCCATCTCCACAGCCCATCTCCACAGCCCATCTCCACAGCCCCATCTCCACAGCCCATCTCCACATTTCCATCTCCACATTTCCATCTCCACAGCCCATCTCCAAATTTCCATCTCCACATTTCCATCTCCACAGCCCATCTCCACAGCCCCATCTCCACAGCCCCATCTCACCGGCCCATCTCCACAGCCCATCTCCACATTTCCATCTCCACATTTCCATCTCCACAGCCCCATCTCCACAGCCCCATCTCACCGGCCCATCTCCACAGCCCCATCTCCACAGCCCTATCTCCACAGCCCCATCTCCACAGCCCATCTCCACAGCCCCATTTCCACAGCCCCATCTCCACAGCCCATCTCCACAGCCCCATCTCCACAGCCCATCTCCACAGCCCCATCTCCACAGCCCATCTCCACAGCCCCATCTCCACAGCCCATCTCCACATTTCCATCTCCACATTTCCATCTCCACAGCCCATCTCCACATTTCCATCTCCACAGCCCATCTCCACATTTCCATATCCACAGCCCATCTCCACAGCCCTATCTCCACAGCCCATCTCCACAGCCCATCTCCACAGCCCCATCTCCACAGCCCATCTCCACATTTTCATCTCCACATTTCCATCTCCACATTTCCATCTCCACAGCCCATCTCCACATTTCCATCTCCACATTTCCATCTCCACAGCCCATCTCCACATTTCCATCTCCACAGCCCATCTCCACATTTTCATCTCCACATTTCCATCTCCACAGCCCATCTCCACAGCCCCATCTCCACAGCCCCATCTCCACAGCCCCATCTCCACAGCCCCATCTCCACAGCCCCATCTCCACAGCCCATCTCCACAGCCCCATCTCCACAGCCCATCTCCACAGCCCCATCTCCACAGCCCATCTCCACATTTCCATCTCCACATTTCCATCTCCACAGCCCATCTCCACATTTCCATCTCCACAGCCCATCTCCACAGCCCATCTCCACAGCCCATCTCCACATTTCCATCTCCACAGCCCATCTCCACAGCCCATCTCCACAGCCCATCTCCACAGCCCATCTCCATAGCCCATCTCCACATTTCCATCTCCACAGCCCATCTCCACAGCCCATCTCCACAGCCCATCTCCACATTTCCATCTCCACAGCCCATCCCACAGCCCATCTCCACATTTCCATCTCCACAGCCCATCTCCACAGCCCATCTCCACAGCCCATCTCCACATTTCCATCTCCACAGCCCATCTCCACAGCCCATCTCCACATTTCCATCTCCACAGCCCATCTCCACAGCCCATATCCATATCCCATCTCCACATTTCCATCTCCACAGCCCATCTCCACAGCCCATCTCCACATTTCCATCTCCACAGCCCATCTCCATAGCCCATCTCCACATTTCCATCTCCACAGCCCCATCTCCACAGCCCAACTCCACAGCCCATCTCCACAGCCCCATCTTCACATTTCCATCTCCACATTTCCATCTCCACAGCCCATCTCCACATTTCCATCTCCACAGCCCATCTCCACATTTCCATCTCCACATTTTCATCTCCACATTTCCTTCTCCACATTTCCATCTCCACAGCCCATCTCCACAGCCCATCTCCACAGCCCATCTCCACATTTCCATCTCCACAGCCCATCTCCACAGCCCATCTCCACAGCCCATCTCCACATTTCCATCTCCACAGCCAATCTCCACAGCCCCATCTCCACAGCCCATCTCCACAGCCCATCTCCACAGCCCCATCTCCACAGCCCATCTCCACATTTCCATCTCCACATTTCCATCTCCACAGCCCATCTCCAAATTTCCATCTCCACATTTCCATCTCCACAGCCCATCTCCACAGCCCATCTCCACATTTCCATCTCCACATTTCCATCTCCACAGCCCCATCTCCACAGCCCCATCTCACCGGCCCATCTCCACAGCCCCATCTCCACAGCCCTATCTCCACAGAAACCATCTCCACAGCCCATCTCCACAGCCCCATTTCCACAGCCCCATCTCCACAGCCCATCTCCACAGCCCCATCTCCACAGCCCATCTCCACAGCCCCATCTCCACAGCCCATCTCCACAGCCCCATCTCCACAGCCCATCTCCACATTTCCATCTCCACATTTCCATCTCCACAGCCCATCTCCACATTTCCATCTCCACAGCCCATCTCCACATTTCCATATCCACAGCCCATCTCCACAGCCCTATCTCCACAGCCCATCTCCACAGCCCATCTCCACAGCCCCATCTCCACAGCCCATCTCCACATTTTCATCTCCACATTTCCATCTCCACATTTCCATCTCCACAGCCCATCTCCACATTTCCATCTCCACATTTCCATCTCCACAGCCCATCTCCACATTTCCATCTCCACAGCCCATCTCCACATTTCCATCTCCACATTTCCATCTCCACAGCCCATCTCCACAGCCCCATCTCCACAGCCCCATCTCCACAGCCCCATCTCCACAGCCCCATCTCCACAGCCCCATCTCCACAGCCCATCTCCACAGCCCCATCTCCACAGCCCATCTCCACAGCCCCATCTCCACAGCCCATCTCCACATTTCCATCTCCACATTTCCATCTCCACAGCCCATCTCCACATTTCCATCTCCACAGCCCATCTCCACAGCCCATCTCCACAGCCCATCTCCACATTTCCATCTCCACAGCCCATATCCACAGCCCATCTCCACAGCCCCATCTCCACAGCCCATCTCCACATTTCCATCTCCACATTTCCATCTCCACATTTCCATCTCCACATTTCCATCTCCACATTTCCATCTCCACATTTTCATCTCCACATTTCCATCTCCACAGCCCATCTCCACAGCCCATCTCCACAGCCCATCTCCACAGCCCCATCTCCACAGCCCATCTCCACATTTCCATCTCCACAGCCCATCTCCACATTTCCATCTCTACATTTTCATCTCCACATTTTCATCTCCACAGCCCATCTCCACAGCCCCATCTCCACAGCCCCATCTCCACAGCCCCATCTCCACAGCCCCATCTCCACAGCCCCATCTCCACAGCCCATCTCCACAGCCCCATCTCCACAGCCCATCTCCACATTTCCATCTCCACAGCCCATCTCCACATTTCCATCTCCACATTTTCATCTCCACATTTCAATCTCCACATTTCCATCTCCACAGCCCATCTCCACAGCCCCATCTCCACAGCCCATCTCCACAGCCCCATCTCCACAGCCCATCTCCACAGCCCCATCTCCACAGCCCATCTCCACAGCCCATCTCCACAGCCCCATCTCCACAGCCCATCTCCACATTTCCATCTCCACATTTCCATCTCCACAGCCCATCTCCACATTTCCATCTCCACAGCCCATCTCCACATTTCCATCTCCACATTTTCATCTCCACATTTTCATCTCCACAGCCCATCTCCACAGCCCCATCTCCACAGCCCCATCTCCACAGCCCCATCTCCACAGCCCCATCTCCACAGCCCATCTCCACAGCCCCATCTCCACAGCCCATCTCCACATTTCCATCTCCACAGCCCATCTCCACATTTCCATCTCCACATTTTCATCTCCACATTTCAATCTCCACATTTCCATCTCCACAGCCCATCTCCACAGCCCCATCTCCACAGCCCATCTCCACAGCCCCATCTCCACAGCCCATCTCCACAGCCCCATCTCCACAGCCCATCTCCACAGCCCATCTCCACAGCCCCATCTCCACAGCCCATCTCCACATTTCCATCTCCACATTTCCATCTCCACATTTCCATCTCCACATTTCCATCTCCACATTTCCATCTCCACATTTTCATCTCCACATTTCCATCTCCACAGCCCATCTCCACAGCCCATCTCCACAGCCCATCTCCACAGCCCCATCTCCACAGCCCATCTTTCCATCTCCACATTTCCATCTCCACAGCCCATCTCCACATTTCCATCTCCACAGCCCATCTCCACATTTCCATCTCCACATTTCCATCTCCACATTTCCATCTCCACAGCCCATCTCCACATTTCCATCTCCACAGCCCATCTCCACAGCCCCATCTCCACAGCCCCATCTCCACAGCCCCATCTCCACAGCCCCATCTCCACAGCCCCATCTCCACAGCCCATCTCCACAGCCCCATCTCCACAGCCCATCTCCACATTTCCATCTCCACAGCCCATCTCCACATTTCCATCTCCACATTTCCATCTCCACATTTCCATCTCCACAGCCCCATCTCCACAGCCCCATCTCCACAGCCCATCTCCACAGCCCCATCTCCACAGCCCATCTCCACAGCCCCATCTCCACAGCCCATCTCCACATTTCCATCTCCACAGCCTATCTCCACAGCCCCATCTCCACAGCCCATCTCCACAGCCCCATCTCCACAGCCCATCTCCACATTTCCATCTCCACAGCCCATCTCCACATTTCCATCTCCACAGCCCATCTCCACAGCCTATCTCCACAGCCCCATCTCCACAGCCCCATCTCCACAGCCCATCTCCACATTTCCATCTCCACATTTCCATCTCCACATTTCCATCTCCACAGTCCATCTCCACAGCTTTGTCAGTCAGGACTACTCCATAGCTATGCAATATTGTGCTGTTTTTAAGCAACAATACCAAAGGCCTACTATCAATAGTTACCATTGGAGATTCTCTACAAGGCCGACATTCCAATTGAACGTTGTTTTTTTCCTGGGCACTGTAAAAGGGGGTGTGACCCATTTTCACATTGGTTTACAAAAAACGTACTGTTTTTGTACGGAACAGATTTTGCCGAAAAAGGAAATAGTTTCAGAGTTAACACATTGACAGTTCATAACATAACAAACGTCAGCTTTACATTCCTGTCGGTGTGATTTCAACAGCTTGGTTGTTTACTTTTTATCTCAGTTGAATTTTCACTGCATATATTGAGTTGTCGTTTCACCTGACAGAGAGGTCGTGTCTTTCAGCAGAAATCCTTCAGCTGCTACTGATACCAGTTAATGTCTCCTTATTGAAACAGGCCTTTCTTTCTTTTTTTTCACTTAACGTTCTACTACGTGTTAGAGCCCACTCAAACTGCCCAACAAAACAGGTCAAGGAAGATACTCTAGTAAAGTACTGCGGAAGTATTTCCGAGCACTGTGAAACTGAAGGGTGATCTCCCAGCGTGAAGATGAGTGGGTTGTATGTACAAAACTTGGAAGCTTGAATCTATGGAGCAGTGATTTATATGAGGAATCTTCTTCGTTTCTCTCTGAAGAGAAATCACGTTTGTTTCTGTTGTCAGGGATAGTAAGTACCTTCATTTAGATGAGGATGAAAAACACAATGCTATTATTGACAGAAGAGAATACGTATACCTTCACCAATGTCCCTTTGTTGTGCTACTTCATACGAGGGATCTCTTTTGTTTCTCTCTGAAGAGAAATCATTATTGCTTCAGGGGTCAGTGATTTTTATACCAAGAGCAGCAGCACTGAGGAGAGGGAGGCGAGAGAGGATCAATGGTCAGAGCGATGCTGGGTGGTGGGTGGGGAGTGGCGGTGCGGGCGGGTCAAAGGGACGAACAGCCTCAGAGCCCCCCCCCCCACAGGCCTCTGAGCATGGAGCAGCCAGCATCAACCTCACTCAAGGGGAGACAATGTACTGGTTGTGTCCCAAATGGCACCCTACTCCCTGTTTAGTTCACTTCTTTTGACCAGGCCCCATAGGGTAGGGACAAAGAGAGTGCACTATCTAGGGTTCCATTTGAGACAATAACACAGGTCTCTCATTTTCCAAGAACACATGGGACATGGATTTAGTGGGGATTTCTCTTTCTTCTTGTGCCACAGCAGTTATAGAGTATTTGTATTTTTTATGGATCCCCATAAGTTACTGCCAAGGCAGCAGCTACTCTTACTCTTCCCAAAGTAAACTGCCTGTTACTCAGGCCCAGAGGCCAGGATATGCATATAATTCGTTGCATTAGATAGAAAACAATGTCTGAGACTATTACAGAATTGATATGGCAGGCGAAAATCTTATTCGATCTTAGGGAATTCACTTTTGAAAAAGTTCTCAAATCTGGGAGGTGAAAATGTTGATGATGAATATCTCAGAACTATGCTTTGCTCAAAGACAAAGGTCTCGATTAGGAAAATTATGAATAAACTCACTTCATTTGGCATGTATTTGACAGACTTCCTCCCTAAACATGCACGCACGCACACACATATATACACACACACATATACACACACACACACACATACATAACCCTCTCATTATTCACACCCACGATGATCTGCTGTACTTCCTGTTTCCTGTCACAGTCCAATCATGGCATGCCCAATCTGCCTGTTGCATCATTCGTTAGTCACCATTTTAGAGCATCGTTAGTATTCATAGTCAGTCATGAAAACATAATTGTCTGTTGATATTTTGCTTGTCTCTCAGTCAGACACCAGAGAAGAGACAAGACTTGATGTTCATACAGGCCAGAGTCACAAGCTAAAGTCATTTGTCTGTTCGTGTTTGGTACATTTTTTGTGTCATAGGTATCACAGGAGGCTGGTGACACCTTAATTGGGGGAGGACTGGCTCGTGGTAATGACTGGAGAGGAATCAGTGGAATGGTATCAAATACGTCAAACACGTGGTTTCCATGGTTTCCAGGTGTTTGATGCCATTCCATTTGCTCCGTTCCGGACATTATTATGAACCCTCCTCCCCTCACCAGCCCCCTGTGGTAGGTATACATGTGGTTGTATAAGACTGATGTTATGTTGTTTTTGTATAGTACAGATTGATTTTTAGTACCATATGAGCGGTTAGAGAGGCGAGCCAGCAACCGGAGTGTTGAAATTGCTAGTTTGAATCCCGGGGCAAACGGGAAAAATATTTTCAGGAATTGAGCTGGCAACTGAAGGGTTGCTCACATGAAATCCTAGATGCCATTGCCTGCTGTAGTGCCCTTGAGCAAGGCATGTACATACGGTGTGTCTTTCGGAGGGGTTGGGGAAGTCACATTTGTTGATATCTTTCAGTTTTTCCTGTGAATCAAACTCATCTAAATGGATCTGGAGAGATGTATATTTTCTATCTCTGGAAGGGTCTTCTTAGGAAAAGGGGAACATGAAGAGAGAGAGATTGCATTGAGTGCCAAACCTACCCGTTCCTTCCATCCCCTTCCCTCTCCTTCCTTCCTCTCCTTTGTCCGGTCATTAACATTCAGTACACATCTATTGAACCCATGGCTGGAGACTAAAAGCACAGGCTCTGCATTGGATTTGACAACGGGAGGGTGTTTGAGGCTGGATGAAATGACACCATGCAGAGCCCTGCTCCACTAAGGCTGTGTCTCCTATAGCGCCCTATTCACTATATAGTGCACTACTATAGTGCCGTATACAATCTTAGAATACAAAATAATAATCCAAAAGGGTTCTTTGGCTATCCCCATAGGAGAACCCTTTTTGGTCCCAGCTAGAACCCGTTTTGGATCCATGTAGAACCCTCTGTGGAATGGGTACTACATGGAACCCACAAGGGTTCTATCTGGAACCAAAATGGTTCTACCTAGTACCAAAAAGGGTTCTACAAAGGGTTCTCCAATGGGGACAGCCAAAGAACCCTTTAAGGGTCTATATAAGAGTGTATAGAGAATAGGGTGCTAGGGTTCCATTTGGTTGCCTGGGGGTGCTAGGGTGCCATTTGGTTGCCTGGCGGTGCTAGGGTGCCACTGTGTGTGCCTGGCGGTGCTAGGGTACCACTGTGTGTGCCTGGCGGTGCTAGGGTACCACTGTGTGTGCCTGGCGGTGCTAGGGTGCCACTGTGTGTGCCTGGCGGTGCTAGGGTACCACTGTGTGTGCCTGGCGGTGCTAGGGTACCACTGTGTGTGCCTGGCGGTGCTAGGGTGCCACTGTGTGTGCCTGGCGGTGCTAGGGTGCCACTGTGTGTGCCTGGCATGGGCGGTTGCAAGCTCTCTCATTCTCCTCCCCCCGTATCCATCTTTCCCTCAACAAATCGCCTCAATGAAGAAGAGACTGGAATTAAATGAAAAGCACTAATAACACTAATGGTTGCTTTTTTCTCTAAGTCAGAGGCCAGTCGAGCCGCGGTCCCGAGGGAAATAACCCTTTTAGCAAATGGTTTATAATCAATGATTAACTGTTGGTCAGTGATTAGCCATTGATCACTGATTAGCCATTCATCCGACAAAGACGAGACATCCTTATAGGGAGGAGGTCAGAGACCTGGCCTTGTGGTGCCAAGACAACATCCTCTCCCTCAACGTGATCAAGACAAAGGAGATGATTGTGGACTAGGAAGGCGGAAGGCCCTAAAATTGTCAAAAGACTCCAGCCACCCTAGTCATAGACTGTTCTCTCTGCTACCACACGGCAAGCAGTACCGGAGCGCCAAGTCTAGGTCCAAGAGGCTTCTAAACAGCTTCTACCCCCAAGCCATAAGACTCCTGAACATCTAATCAAATGTCTACCCAGACTATTCGCATTGCCCCCCCCCCCCCTCTTTACGCTGCTGCTACTCTCTGTTATTATCTATGCATAGCCACTTTACATGTACATATTACCTCAATTACCTCGACTAACCGGTACATTGACTCTGTACCAGTACCCCCTGTATATAGCCTCGCTATTGTTATTTTACTGTTGTTTTTTAATTATTTGTTACTTTTATTTGTTATTCAAATTTTGTGTAGGTATTTTATTTTATTTATTTTTTAACTGCATTGTTGGTTAATGGCTTGTAAGTAAGCATTTCACAGTAAGATCTACACCTGTTGTATTTGGCGCATGTGACTAATAAAGTTTGATTTGAATTGATCACTGATTAGAATGTTGAAGAGTGATTAGCCATAGATTTTTTTATTGATTTATTTATTTAACCTTTATTTAACCAGGTAGGCCAGTTGAGAACAAGTTCACATTTACAAATCCAACCTGGCTAAGATAAAGCAAAGCAGTGCGACAAAAACAACACAGAGTTACACACGGGATAAACAATCGTACAGTCAATAACACAATAGAAACATCTGTATACAGTGGGTGCAAATTATGTAAGGAGGTAAGGCAATAAATAGGCCAATAGTGGCGAAGTAATTACAATTTAGCAATTTACACTGGAGTGATAGATGAGGATGTGCAAGTAGAAATACTGGTGTGCAAAAGAGCAGAAAAACCAAAACAAATATGGGGATGAGGTAGGTAGTTGGGTTGGATGGGCTATTTACAGATGGGCTGTGTACAGCTGCAGCGATCGTTAAGCTGCTCTGAAAGCTGATGCTTAAAATTAGTGAGGGAGATATAAGTCTCCAACTTCAGTGATTTTTGCAATTCATTCCAGTCATTGGCAGCAGAGAACTGGAAGGAAAGGCGGCCAAAAGAGGTGTTGGCTTTGGGGGACCATTGAAATATACCTGCCGGAACGCGTGCTACGGGTGGGTGTTGTTTTGGTGACCAGTGAGCTGAGATAAGGCAGAGCTTTACCTAGCAAAGACTTATTGATGACCTGGAGCCAGTGGGTTTGGCGACGAATATGTAGCAAGGACCAGCCAATAAGAGCATACAGGTCGCAGTGGTGGGTAGTATATGGGGCTTTGGTGACAAAACGGATGGCACTGTGATAGACTGCATCCAATTTGCTGAGTAGAGTGTTGGAGGCTATTTTATAGATGACATCACCGAAGTCGAGGATTGGTAGGATAGTCAGTTTTACAAGGGTATGTTTGGCTGCATGAGCGAAGGAGGCTTTGTTGCGAAATAGGAAGCTGATTCTAGATTTACCAATGGATTGGAGATGTTTAATGTGCGTCTGGAAGGAGTGTTTACAGCCTAACCAGACACCTAGGTATTTGTAGTTGTCCACATATTCTAAGTCAGAACCGTCCAGAGCAGTGATGCTAATCGGGCGGGCAGGTGCAGGCAGCGATCGGTTGAAGATCGGTTGAAGAGCATCCAATTTGTAAGTCGCTCTGGATAAGAGCGTCTGCTAAATGACTTAAATGTAAATGTAAAATTTAGTTTTACTAGCATTTAAGATCAGTTGGATGCCACGGAAGGAGAGTTGTATGGCGTTGAAGCTCGGAGCACCCGTGACCAGCTCAGAAACTAGATTGCATAGCGGAGAAGGTATGGTGGGATTGATCACTGATTAGCCGTTGATCACTGATTAGCGAGTTCAACCTCCCTCTTCTGTGTTCTGTGTCTCTGGTGTCTACAGAGCAGAAGCGATAGCCAGAAGAGAATCTGTTCTGTGTTCTGTGTCTCTGGGGTGTACAGAGCAGAAGAGATAGCCAGAAGAGAATCTGTTGCTATGGTTGGTTTTTCTATCTTTTAATTTTCACTCTGTTCAGTCATTTATTTCCTCCTCTCCTCAACGACTAAAAGCAAAGCAGACAACCGGAAAATCCCTTTACACACTGCTACAGGCAAAAGGGTTAGAAATGTAATATTTACTTATATGCTAATGGACATGGACATTGTATTATTGCCTTGACAGACCTGTGGTGAGTTCAAAACATGAAGTTAAGAATCATTCCTGGGGCTGCTCCTAAAGAATAATTAGCATTTTGACAATGAGCAAAATAGATCAAGTTCCTGCCAAGGCAGCACCTACTCTTCCTGGGGTTTATTATGGATCCACATTAGTTCCTGCCAAGGCAGCAGCTACTCTTCCTGGGGTTTATTATGGATCCCCATTACTTCCTGCCAAGGTAGCAGCTACTCTTCCTGGGGTTTATTATGGATCCCCATTACTTCCTGCTAAGGCAGCAGCTACTCTTCCTAGGGTTTATTATGGATCCCCATTAGTTCCTGCCAAGGCTGCAGCTACTCTTCCTGGGGTTTATTATGGATCCCCATTAGTTCCTGCCAAGGCTGCAGCTACTCTTCCTGGGGTTTATTATGGATCCCAATTAGTTCCTGCCAAGGCAGCAGCTACTCTTCCTGGGGTTTATTATGGATCCCCATTAGTTCCTGCTAAGGCAGCAGCTACTCTTCCTAGGGTTTATTATGGACCCCCATTAGTTCCTGCCAAGGCTGCAGCTACTCTTCCTGGGGTTTATTATGGATCCCCATTAGTTCCTGCCAAGGCAGCAGCTACTCTTCCTGGGGTTTATTATGGATCCCCATTAGTTCCTGCCAAGGCAGCAGCTACTCCTCCTGGGGTTTATTATGGATCCCCATTAGTTCCTGCCAGGGCAGCAGGTACTCCTCCTGGGGTTTATTATGGATCCCCATTAGTTCCTGCCAAGGCAGCAGCTATGGTCATGGTCAGCATCCTGGATCCCAGCTAGCACCAACCCCAACATGGTCAGAACCCTGGATCCCAGCTAGCACCAACCCCACCATGGTCAACACCCTGGATCCCAGCTAGCACCAACCCCATCATGGTCAGCATCCTGGATCCCAGCTAGCACCAACCCCATCATGGTCAACATCCTGGATCCCAGCTAGCACCAACCCCATCATGGTCAACACCCTGGATCCCAACTTGCACCAACCCCATCATGGTCAGCACCCTGGATCCCGGCTAGCACCAACCCCATCATGGTCAACACCCTGGATCCCAACTTGCACCAACCCCATCATGGTCAGCACCCTGGATCCCGGCTAGCACCAACCCCATCATTGGTTGCGTCACAAATGGCCCCTTGTTATACAATGTATCAGGGATGGGCAAGTCCAGTCCTCTGCGGCCTGATTGCTGTCACACTTTTCCCCCAGCCTTATAGCTAAAACACCTCATTAAACTAAACTGAAGATCGTGATTAGTTGATTATTGGAGTCATATAGGGAATAGGGTGCCATTTTGGACGCAAGAAATGAAATCAAAACATCAGACACCAACGGTACATACTTAAATAGAGAGTCTAGATGGATTAATGCACCCTACTGAGTCCTTTACTATGTCATGTCAAGTCATTATCAATAAACCTCCTCCTCCACGTTCTTTCTAAGGCTGCCTAGTGCCTACCTCAGCCCTAAAATGGCTTCCGCCCAAGGCTTCTGTCTCAAGTTCTTTCTTTTTTTTTTTTAATAAACCCTCTGAAGATTTTGATGCTTCAGACTTAGCTTTGCTTTCATGTCATAAAGCTGTACTGAAAACTTTGTGCTTTGGAAGAAATGTCAAACAGCCACCCAAACCCTTAATTAAAAAGAGATAAGGTTTCTTTGACTCAGAGGTATGGTATTTCATCTTACCCCCTATCTAAACTAATATATGGACAAATTAAGCTGAATTCCCCTATCATCTCTAGAATTATGTCAGAATTAAAGATGTTTTCTTTCTACATTAGCGAGATTGAATTCAAACCCATATTGAGATCAAAGTAAATGGGAAGGACTTGCTTTATTCAAAAGGAATTTTTTAACATATGACTTGAGATCGTCAACAGAACTGTAGAAAGTGTTAACAATGACTTTTGGGGGGACTTTTTCTTCTTCTTTTTTTCCTATTGGGGGATCTTGCAATATTCATGGTCTTTGGTCTACCATAAGGACGAAGGGCTGCACACTAAAACAGAGTATCTCTCTATTCTGTTGAATTACAACTACAGTAACAAGAAAACAAGCGTTTTAGCAACAGCAGATGTGCTTGTCACACTTAAAGACCAGAGACGACACATTCCTGGTCTATGTACAACTGCATGGGTTGGCAGGGTAGCCTAGTGGTTAAGAGCGTTGGGCCAGTAACCAAAAGGTTGATGGATTGAATCCCCGAGCTGACAAGGTAAAAATCTGTCGTTCTGCCCATGAACAAGGCAGTTAACCCACTGTTCCCCGGTAGGCTGTCATTGTAAATAAGAAGTTGTTCTTAACTGACTTGCCTAGTTAAATAAAGGTTACATTTTAAAAAAAAGAATAATAATAAATACTGCATACTCAGACTGTTGAAGAATATAACTGTTATACCCCATCAGACCCCAAAATATAAGCTTGGTTCAAATTACTCCACAGTTTTTAAACAAACACTGTATAGCTGTTTACCAAATCAGTGGCAGGGTGTAGACTTTGCTTTTGTTTAAACTGCAGATTGCTCCCCTTTAAATTCTATGCTCTAGTTGGCGAAGAAATCTAAAGTATTTAGGCTCTAGGTGAGCTTCACATTCTCACGTTTCACCGGATCTAAGTAGAGAGACTGGATTGCAGTGGAGGATTATTTAACCATGTCACAGTAATTCCATAGACTTCAAAGATGAGCCTAATCAAATTAAGTGGAATTTACTTAAAGATCATGCTTGAATGTCCAAAGAAGGATTTTCAGAAAGGAATCAGAGCAACAACAGAAAGTCACTACCAGTCCATCAACTTTAAAATGAGAAGAGGCTTTCTGTTTGCCATGTACATAAAATCAATTTATATAAGTTGTTTTATTTTTAATTAAATAGAAAGCAAGTATTGTGAGCTGTGAATGAATGAGATATTAAATGTAGCTATGTTTTATATACAGTAAAAATACTAGATTACTTTAAGGTCTCCCGAGTGACGCAGCGGTCCAAGGCATTGCATCTCAGTGCAAGAGGCATCACTGCAGTCACTGGTTTGAATCCAGGCTGTATCACAACCGGCCATGATTGGGAGTCCCACAGGGCGGTGCACAATTGGCCCAGCATCGTCCGGGTTTGGCCAGGGAAGGCCGTCATTGCAAATAAGAATTTCTTCATTTTTTATTTTATTTATTTTATTTCACCTTTATTTAACCAGGTAAAAGTTCTCATTTACTATTGCGACCTGGCCAAGATAAAGCAAAGCAGTTCGACACATACAACAACACAGAGTTACACATGGAGTAAAACAAACATACAGTCAATAATACAGTAGAAAAATAAGTCTATGCAATGTGAGCAAGTGAGGTGAGATAAGGGAGGTAAAGGCTAAAAAGGGCCAAGGTGGCGAAGTAAATACAATATAGCAAGTAAAACACTGGTGTGGTAGTTTTGCAGTGGAAGAATGTGCAAAGTAGAAATGGAAATAATGGGGTGCAAAGGAGCAAAATAAATAATAAATAAATACAGTAGGGGGAGAGGTAGTTGTTTGGGCTAAATTATAGATGGGCTATGTACAGGTGCAGTAATCTGTGAGCTGCTCTGACAGCTGGTGCTTAAAGCTAGTGAGGGTGATAAGTGTTTCCAGTTTCAGAGATTTTTGTAGTTTGTTCCAGTCATTGGCAGCAGAGAACTGGAAGGAGAGGCGGCCAAATGAGGAATTGGCTTTGGGGGTGACCAGAGAGATATACCTGCTGGAGCGCGTGCTACAGGTGGGTGCTGCTATGGTGACCAGCGAGCTGAGATAAGGGGGGACTTTACCTAGCAGGGTCTTGTAAATGACCTGGGGCCAGTGGGTTTGGCGACGAGTATGAAGCGAGGGCCAGCCAACGAGAGCATACAGGTCGCAGTGGTGGGTAGTATATGGGGCTTTGGTGACAAAACAGATGGCACTGTGATAGACTGCATCCAATTTATTGAGTAGGGTATTGGAGGCTATTTTGTAAATGACATCGCCAAAGTCGAGGATCGGTAGAATGGTCAGTTAGACGCCAATTCTAGATTTAACTTTGGATTTGAGATGTTTGATGTGAGTCTGGAAGGAGAGTTTACAGTCTAACCAGACACCTAGGTATTTGTAGTTGTCCACATATTCTAAATCAGAACCGTCCAGACTAGTGATGCTGGACGGGCGAGCAGATGCAGGCAGGGATCGGTTGAAGTGCATGCATTTAGTTTTACTTGTATTTAGGAGCAGTTGGAGGCCACGGAAGGAGAGTTGTATGGCATTGAAGCTCGTCTGGAGGGTTGTTAACACAGTGTCCAAAGAAGGGCCAGAAGTATATAGAATGGTGTCGTCTGCGTAGAGGTGGATCAGAGAATCACCAGCAGCAAGAGCGACATCATTGATGTATACAGAGAAAAGAGTTGGCCCGCGAATTGAACCCTGTGGCACCCCCATAGAGACTGCCAGAGGCCCGGAGAACAGGCCCTCCGATTTGACACACTGAACTCTATCAGATAAGTAGTTGGTGAACCAGGCGAGGCAATCATTTGAGAAACCAAGGCTGTTGAGTCTGCCTATGAGGATGTGGTGATTGACAGAGTCGAAAGCCTTGGCCAGGTCAATGAATACGGCTGCACAGTATTGTTTCTTATCGATGGCGGTTAAGATATTGTTTAGGGCCTTGAGCGTGGCTGAGGTGCACCCATGACCAGCTCTGAAACCAGCATAGCGGAGAAGGTGACGTGGGATTCGAAATGGTCGGTGATCTGTTTGTTGACTTGGTTTTCAAAGACCTTAGTAAAGCAGGGTAGGATAGATAGGTCTGTAGCAGTTTGGGTCAAGAGTGTCCCCCCCTTTGAAGAGGGGGATGACCGCAGCTGCTTTCCAATCTTTGGGAATCTCAGACGACACGAAACAGAGGTTGAACAGGCTAGTAATAGGGGTTGCAACAATTTCGGGAGATTGTCTAGCCCGGCTGATTTGTAGGGGTCCAGATTTTGCAGCTCTTTCAGAACATCAGCTGACTGGATTTGGGAGAAGGAGAAATGGGGAAGGCTTGGGCAAGTTGCTGTGGGGGGTGCAGTGCTGTTGACTGGGGTAGGGGTAGCCAGGTGGAAAGCATAGCCAGCCGTAGAAAAATGCTTATTGAAATTCTCATTTATAGTGGATTTATCGGTGGTGACAGTGTTTCCTGTCCTCAGTGCAGTGGGCAGCTGGGAGGAGGTGCTCTTATTCTCCATGGACTTTACAGTGTCCCAGAACTTTTGGGAATTTGTGTTGCAGGAAGCAAATTTCGGCTTGAAAAAGCTAGCCTTGGCTTTTCTAACTGCCTGTGTATATTGGTTTCTAACTTCCCTGAAAAGTTGCATATCACGGGGGCTGTTCGATGCTAATGCAGAACGCCACAGGATGCTTTTGTGTTGGTTAAGGGCAGTCAGGTCTCGAGAGAACCAAGGGCTATATCTGTTCCTGGTTCTACATTTCTTGAATGGGGCATGCTTATTTAAGATGGTGAGGAAGGCATTTAAAAAAAATAACCAGGCATCCTCTACTGACGGGATGAGGTCAATATCCTTCCAGGATACCCTGGCCAGGTCGATTAGAAAGGCCTGCTTGCTGAATAAAGTGTTTCAGGGAGCGTTTGACAGTGATGAGTGGAGGTCATTTCACCGCTGACCCATTACGGATGCAGGCAATGAGGCAGTGATCGCTGAGATCTTGGTTGAAAACAGCAGAGGTGTATTTAGAGGGCAAGTTGGTTAGGATGATATCTATGAGGGTGCCCGTGTTTACGGCTTTGGGGTGGTACCTGATAGGTTCATTGATAATTTGTGTGAGATTGAGGGCATCAAGCTTAGACTGTAGGATGGCTGGGGTGTTAAGCATGTCCCAGGTTAGGTCACCTAACAGCACGAGCTCTGAAGATAGATGTGGGGCAATCAGTTCACATATGGTGTCCAGAGCACAGCTGGGGGCAGAGGGTGGTCTATAGCAGGCGGCAACGGTGAGAGACTTGATTTTAGAGAGGTGGATTTTTAGAGAGGTGGATTTTTCTTAAATGACTTTCCTAGTTAAATAAAGGTTAAATAAAACAATAAGTGCCTTCTTGTCCTGTTCTATGTTTTAAATCTTAGTATTGATTTTGTTGCCCACAAATTGAGAGCATTGCTTAAAACTTCTTAGGGATAGGAGTCCTGTTAACTTCCGGTGAAGCTGGAGGGCGCGTAATTCAAATAAATAATCATAAATATTATGGATTTTAAACATTTCTGTACATGTAAGTGTCTTATATCGGCTGAAAGCTTAAATTCTTGTTAATCTAACTGGACTCTCCGATTTACAGTAGCTATTACAGCGAAAACATGCCATGCGATTGTTTGAGGATGGCGCCCCACATCAAAATATTTTTCCACCGGCACAGGTTTCGTACATTCACAAATAACAACTAAATATTCACTTACTTTTCGAAAATCTTCCTCTGACTTGTCATCCAAAGGGTCCCAGCTATAACATGTAGTGTCGTTTGTTATATAAAAACCTTTATATCCCAAAAAGTCTGTTTAGTTGGCGCCATCGATTTGAGTATTCCACTCGTTCAACGGGCAGAGAAAGGAAATCCAAAAGACTACCTCTAAACTTTGTTTCAACAAGTCAAAATACGTTTCTATTTACTCCTCAGATACCCTAAAATGTAATCAAACTATAATATTTAATTCGGAAAGAAGTATGTTCAATAGGAAACCGATTTTAGCAGGTGCGTAATGTCTTCATGGGAGCGGCAAACAAGAATTTTCATGACTGTGTCCCTCTACTAAAACTGATATGTCTTATTCGTTTTTGAAGTTACATGCCTGACACCTTGACAATAGACTGCTGACACCCTGTGGAGGCGATAGGAATTGCATCCAGGGATCTAATTTTCAATATGACCTTTCTCTTGCAATTCTAAGAGGATGGTCTCTCTCCAACAAAAATTACGGTTGGTTTTTCTTTGGATTTTCTCCTACCATATCTATTGTGTAATATTCTCCTACATTATTTTCACATTTCTACAATCTTCAAAGTGTTTTCTTACCAATGGTACTAATTATATACATATCCTGGCTTCAGGGCCAGAGCTACAGGCAGCTTACTTTGGGCATGTCATTCAGACAGGAAGTGGAGAAAAAAGGGGCCTAGCCCTAAGAACTTTGCAGAAAGCTTATACAGTCGTGGCCAAAAGTTTTGAGAATGACACAAATGTTAATTTTCACAAAGTCTGCTGCCTCAGTTTGTATGATGGCAATTTGCATATACTCTAGAATGTTATGAAGAGTGATCAGATGAATTGCAATTAATTGCAAAGTCCCTCTTTGCCATTCAAATGAACTGAATCCCCCAAAAACTTTTCAACTGCATTTCAGCCCTGCCATAATAGGACCAGCTGACATCACGTCAGTGATTCTCTCGTTAACACAGGTGTGAGTGTTAACGAAGACAAGGCTGGAGATCACTCTGTCATGCTGATTGAGTTCGAATAACAGTCTGGAAGCTTCAAAAGGAGGGTGGTGCTTGGAATCATTGTTCTTCCAGAGTCAGTCATGGTTACCTGCAAGGAAACACGTGCCGTCATCATTGCTTTGCACAAAATGGGCTTCACAGGCAAGGCTATTGCTGCCAGTAAGACTGCACCTAAATCAACCATTTATCGGATCATCAAGAACTTCAAGGAGAGCGGTTCAATTGTTGTGAAGAAGGCTTCAGGGCACCCAAGAAAGTCCAGCAAGCGCCAGGACCCTCTCCTGAAGTTAATTCAGCTGCGGTATCGGGGCACCACCAGTACAGAGCTTGCTCAGGAATGGCAGCAGGCAGGAGTGAGTGCATCTGCACGCACAGTAAGGCGAAGACTTTGGAGGATGGCCTGGTGTCAAGAAAGGCAGCCAAGAAGCCACTTCTCTCCAGGAAAAACATCAGGGACAGACTGATATTCTGCAAAAGGTACAGGGATTTTACTGCAGAGGACTGGGGTAAAGTCATTTTCTCTGATGAATCCCCTTTCCGATTGTTTGGGGCATCGGGAAAAAAGCTTGTCCGGAGAAGACAAGCTGAGCGCTACCATCAGTCCTGTGTCATGCCAACAGTAAAGCATCCTGAGACAATTCATGTGTGTGGTTGCTTCTCTGCCAAGGGAGTGGGCTCACACACAATTTTGCCTTAGAACACAACCATGAATAAAGAATGGTACCAACACATCCGCCGAGAGCAACCTCTCCCAACCATCCAGGAACAGTTTGGTGATGAACAATGCCTTTTCCAGCATGATGGAGCACCTTGCCATAAGGCAAAAGTGATAACTAAGTGGCTTCGGGAACAAACATCGATATTTTGGGTCCATGGCCAGGAAACTCCCCAGACCTTAATCCCATTGAGAACATGTGGTCAATCCTCAAGAGGTGGGTGGACAAACAAAACCCACAAATTCTGACAAACTCCAAGCATTGATTATGCAAGAATGGGCTGCCATCAGTCAGGATGTGGCCCAGAAGTTAATTGACAGCATGCCAGAGCGGATTGCAGAGGTCTTGAAAAAGAAGTGCAAATATTGACTCTTTGCATTAACTTCATGTAATTGTCAATAAAAGCCTTTGACACTTATGAAATGCTTGTAATTATACTTCAGTATTCCATAGTAACATCTGACAAAAATATCTAAAGACACTGAAGCAGCAAACTTTGTGGAAATTAATATTTGTGTCATTCTTAAAACTTTTGGCCACGGCTGTACATATTGATATGCAGTGTATTCGGAAAGTGTTCAGACCCTTTGACCTTTTTCCACATGTTGTTACGTTACAGACTAATTATGAAATGTATATAAAAAATTATCCTAATCAATCTACACACTTTACCTCATAAAGACATTTTTGCAAATTCATATGAAATAAAACAATAAAATATATAATATTTTCAAAAGTATTCAGACCCTTTAGTCAGTACTTTGTTGAAGCACCTTTGGCAGTGATTACAGCCTCAAGTGTTCTGGGGTATAACTCTACAAGCTTGCCAGTCCTATATTTGGGGAGTTTCTCCCATTCTTCTCTGCAGATCCTCTCAAGTTCTGTCAGGAAGGATGGGGAACGTCGCAACAAAGCTATTTTCAGGTCTCTCCAGAGATGTTTGATCGGGTTCAAGTCCAGGTTCAAGTCCAGGCTCTGGCTGGGCCACTAAAGGACATTTAGAGACTTGTCCCGAAGCCACTCCTGCGTTGTCTTGGCTGTGTGCTTAGGGTCATTGTCTTGTTGGAAGGTGAACCTTCACAACAGTCTGATGTCCTGAGCGCTTTTGAGCAGGTTTTCATCAAGGATCTCTCTGTACTTTGCTCCGTTCATCTTTCCCTTGATCCTGACTAGTCTCCCAGTCCCTGCCCCAGAAAAAAATCCCCACAGCACGATGCTGCCACCACCATACTTCACCATAGGGATGGTGCCAGGTTTCCTCCAGACGTGACGCTTGGCATTCAAACCAAAGAGTATAATCTTTGATTCATCAGACCAAAACATCTTGTTTCTCATGGTCAGTCCCTTAGGTGCCTTTTGGAAAACTCCAAGTGGGCTGTCATTTGCCTTTTACTGAGGAGTGGCTTCCATCTGGCAACTCTACCATAAAGGCCTGATTGGTGGAGTGCTGCAAAGTTGTCCTTCTGGAAGGTTCTCCCATCTCCTCAGAGGAACCCTGGGGCTCTGTCAGAGTGACCATTGGGTTCTTGGTCAGGGATGACATGTTCAGAGAACCAGGCTGTTATAGGATGACGTGTTCAGAGAACCAGGCTGTTATAGGATGACGTGTTCAGAGAACCAGGCTGTTATAGAATGACGTGTTCAGAGAACCAGGCTGTTATAGGATGACCTGTTCAGAGAACCAGGCTGTTATAGGATGACGTTCACAGAGAACCAGGCTGTTATAGGATGACATGTTCAGAGAACCAGGCTGTTATAGGATGACGTGTTCAGAGAACTAGGCTGTTATAGGATGACATGTTCAGAGAACCAGGCTGTTATAGGATGACCTGTTCAGAGAACTAGGCTGTTATAGGATGACCTGTTCAGAGAACCAGGCTGTTATAGGATGACCTGTTCATAGAACCAGGCTGTTATAGGATGACCTGTTCATAGCACCAGGCTGTTATAGGATGACCTGTTCATAGAACCAGGCTGTTATAGGATGACCTGTTCAGAGAACCAGGCTGTTATAGGATGACCTGTTCAGAGAACCAGGTTTAAGAGATGAGTCTGTCCCTTTAAGGCTTGGTAACCACGGTGACCCACTAACTACCCCAGAGCCAGAGAGGAGTCTGTCCCTTTAAGGCTTGGTGGCCATGGTGACCCACTAACTACCTCAGAGCCAGAGAGGAGTCTGTCCCTTTAAGGCTTGGTAACCATGGTGACCCACTAACTAGACCAGAGACCTCCCTGACCAAGGCCCTTCTCCCCCGATTGCTCAGTTTGTTTGGGCGGCCAGCTCCAGGAAGAGTCTTGGTAGTTCCAAAGTTCTTCCATTTAAGAATGATAGAGGCCACTATGTTCTTGGGGACCTTCAATGCTGTAGACATGTTTTGGTACTCTTCCCCAGATCTGTGCCTCGACACAATAGAGCTCTACAGACAATTGCTTTGACCTCATGGCTTGGTTTTTGCTCTGACATGCGCTGTCAACTGTGGGACCTTTTATACACAGGTGTGTGCCTTTCCAAACCATGTCCATTCAATTTAATTTACCACAGGTGGACTCCAATCAAGGTGTATAAACTTCTCAAGGATGTTAAACGGAAACAGGATGCACCTGAGCTCAATTTCAAGTCTTATAACAAAGGGTCTGAATACGTATTTGAGGTAGAGTATTTATGTTTCTTACTTGTAATACATTTGCATTAAAACATTTATATATTCTGTTTGTCATTATGGGTATTGTGTGTAGATTGTTGAGGGGAAAAAATTCTTTAAAACATTTTAGAATAAGAATGTGACATCAAGGGGTCAAGGGGTCTGAATACTTTCCAAATACACTGTATACCCCTTGATTATTGAAGAATATAACTTATAAATTAATGATATGTACCCATTGATTATTGAAGAATATAACTTATAAATGTCTCATGACCTTAGTCGTACTCCATCAGAATGCAAAATATAAGCTTGTTATATTTATAAAAAAATTGCAAGCAAATTAAATGTCAACAACCACCTCAGAACATGGTTAAAACTATAATATTGATAGCGTGGATGGTACTCTAAGTCCTTGCCTACATAGCTCTCGCTTTGAATTTGAGAGTGGTTATATTTCTCCTCGGCGTTTTTAAATCTAATCACAGGCGGGGTAACCTCTTTGTTATTGTTTCAATTAAAGGGAAACTTCAAACATTTTTCTACTTCATATTCTTCATCTCCAACGCCCATCAAAAGATGTGAACACTTCTATGTTCTGTAGTAAAAAAAACATAGAGGAGATAAGTGTTTATAATGGCATCATCAACCAATTAGTAGCCAATTAGTATACAATGAGTAGACCATTAGGAGGCAATTAGTAGGTTATGTCTACTCATAATTGGTTAAAATCATGTGATGCACACTGATGATGTCGTTAGAAACCCTTATCTTCCTCTATCTTCCTGTTAAGTGTGCTCCCTCTCCGGCCTTTAGGTCGCCAGGTTGCTCGTTTGTGGCACACACCTGTCACCATCGTTACGCCCACCTGCGCGTCATCAGACTCACCTGGACTCCATCACTTCCCTGATTTACCTTCCCTATTTATGTCACTTCCTTTTTGGTTCCTGGATCATGTCTATGCGTTGTTTGTGTTACGTGTTTATTGTTTCGTTTATTTATTAATTAAAACACACACTCCCTGAACTTGCTTCCCGACTCTCAGCGCACATAGAGACAATTGCTTTTTTACTACAAAACATAGAAACATGTAATTTTCACAGCCTTGTATGTTGGGTATGGGCTGGTATTGGAGATGTTGGGTATGGGCTGGTATTGGAGATGGTTATTTATATATGTTTCCTTTAAGGATACCAGCTTTAATGGAGTGGTATTCTATATAATACTGTACTGTATACTATTTAATACTGTATACTGTACTGCACACTATTTAATACCGTAAATAATACTGTATATTGCACTGTACACTATATAATACTGTATACTGCACTGTAGACTATATAATACCTTATACTGTACTGTAGACTATTAAATACTGTGTAATGTACACTTTTAAAAATTGTATACCGTAAACTGTACTGCAGACCATTTAATACTGTATACTGTACTATAGACTATTTAATACTGTATACTGTATAACGTATAGTAGACTGTTAAATCATGTGTACTGTATACTGTACTGTAGACTATATAATACTGTGTTTTGTACTGTAGACTATATAATACTGTATACTGTACTGTAGACTATTAAATACTGTGTAATGTACACTTTAAAAAAATGTATACCGTAAACTGTACTGCAGACCATTTAATACTGTATACTGTACTATAGACTATTTAATACGGTATACTGTATAATGTATAGTAGACTGTTAAATCATGTGTACTGTACACTGTACTGTAGACTATATAATACTGTGTTTTGTACTGTAGACTATATAATACTGTATACTGTACTGTAGACTATTAAATACTGTGTAATGTACACTTTAAAAAAATGTATACCGTAAACTGTACTGCAGACCATTTAATACTGTATACTGTACTATAGACTATTTAATACTGTATACTGTATAATGTATAGTAGACTGTTAAATCATGTGTACTGTATACTGTACTGTAGACTATATAATACTGTGTATTGTACTGTAGACTATATAATACTGTATACTGTACTGTAGACTATGTAATTCTATATACTGTACTGTAGAGGATATAATACTGTATACTCTACTGTAGACTCTGTTTTACTGTAAACTGTACTTTAGATTATTACATATTGTATACTGTATACTGTACTGTATACTATTTAATACAATTTTTTGTACCTAGACTATTTAATACTGTATTTTTTTTATATTTTTTTTATTTCACCTTTATTTAACCAGGTAGGCTAGTTGAGAACAAGTTCTCATTTGCAACTGCGACCTGGCCAAGATAAAGCATAGCAGTGTGAACAGACAACACAGAGTTACACATGGAGTAAACAATAAACAAGTCAATAACATGGTAGAAAAAAGAGAATCTATATACAATGTGTGCAAAAGGCATGAGGTAGGCAATAAATCGAATAATTACAATTTAGCAGATTAACACTGGAGTGATAAATCATCAGATGATCATGTGCAAGAAGAGATACTGGTGTGCAAAAGAGCAGAAAAGTAAATAAATAAAAGCAGTATGGGGGGTGAGGTAGGTAAAATGGGTGGGTAGTTTACAGATGGACTATGTACAGCTGCAGCGATCGGTTAGCTGCTCGGATAGCAGATTTTTAAAGTTGTTGAGGGAGATAAAAGTCTCCAACTTCAGAGATTTTTGCAATTCGTTCCAGTCGCAGGCAGCAGAGAACTGGAAGGAAAGGCGTCCAAATGAGGTTTTAGCTTTAGGGATGATCAGTGAGATACACCTGCTGGAGCGCGTGCTGCGGGTGGGTGTAGCCATCGTGACCAGTGAACTGAGATAAGGCGGCACTTTACCTAGCATAGCCTTGTAGATGACCTGGAGCCAGTGGGTCTGACGACGAACATGTAGCGAGGGCCAGCCGACTAGGGCATACAGGTCGCAGTGGTGGGTCGTATAAGGTGCTTTAGTAACAAAACGAATGGCACTGTGATAAACTGCATCCAGTTTGCTGAGTAGAGTGTTGGAAGCTATTTTGTAGATGACATCGCCGAAGTCGAGGATCGGTAGGATAGTCAGTTTTACTAGGGTAAGTTTGGCGGCGTGAGTGAAGGAGGCTTTGTTGCGGAATAGAAAGCCGATTCTTGATTTGATTTTGGATTGGAGATGTTTGATATGAGTCTGGAAGGAGAGTTTGCAGTCTAGCCAGACACCTAGGTACTTATAGATGTCCACATATTCTAGGTCGGAACCGTCCAGGGTGGTGATGCTAGTCGGGCGTGCGGGTGCAGGCAGCGAACGGTTGAAAAGCATGCATTTGGTTTTACTAGCGTTTAAGAGCAGTTGGAGGCCACGGAAGGAGTGTTGTATGGCATTGAAGCTCGTTTGGAGGTTAGATAGCACAGTGTCCAAGGAAGGGCCGGAAGTATATAGAATGGTGTCGTCTGCGTAGAGGTGGATCAGGGAATCGCCCGCAGCAAGAGCAACATCATTGATGTATACAGAGAAAAGAGTCGGCCCGAGAATTGAACCCTGTGGTACCCCCATAGAGACTGCCAGAGGACCGGACAACATGCCCTCCGATTTGACACACTGAACTCTGTCTGCAAAGTAGTTGGTGAACCAGGCAAGGCAGTCATTAGAAAAACCGAGGCTACTGAGTCTGCCGATAAGAATATGGTGATTGACAGAGTCGAAAGCCTTGGCCAGGTCGATGAAGACGGCTGCACAGTAATGTCTTTTATCGATGGCGGTTATGATATCGTTTAGTACCTTGAGCGTGGCTGAGGTGCACCCG
Source organism: Salvelinus alpinus (assembly GCF_045679555.1). Lineage (NCBI taxonomy): Eukaryota > Metazoa > Chordata > Actinopteri > Salmoniformes > Salmonidae > Salvelinus > Salvelinus alpinus. The sequence continues at coordinate 43,636,604 of NC_092099.1, read as the reverse complement.
TGACCGGCTCGGAAACCGGATTGCACAGCGGAGAAGGTACGGTGGGATTCGAGATGGTCAGTGATCTGTTTGTTGACTTTGCTTTCGAAGACCTTAGATAGGCAGGGCAGGATGGATATAGGTCTGTAACAGTTTGGGTCCAGGGTGTCTCCCCCTTTGAAGAGGGGGATGACCGCGGCAGCTTTCCAATCCTTGGGGATCTCAGATGATACGAAGGAGAGGTTGAACAGGCTGGTAATAGGGGGTGCGACAATGGCGGCGGACAGTTTCAGAAATAGGGGGTCCAGATTGTCAAGCCCAGCTGATTTGTATGGGTCCAGGTTTTCCAGCTCTTTCAGAACATCTGCTATCTGGATTTGGGTAAAGGAGAAGCTGGGGAGGCTTGGGCGAGTAGCAGCGGGGGGGGCGGGGCTGTTGGCCAAGGTTGGAGTCGCCAGGAGGAAGGCATGGCCAGCCATTGAGAAATGCTTGTTGAAGTCTTCGATTATCACGGATTTATCGGTGGTGACCGTGTTACCTAGCCTCAGTGCAGTGGGCAGCTGGGAGGAGGTGCTCTTGTTCTCCATGGACTTTACAGTATCCCAGAACTTTTTGGAGTTAGAGCTACAGGATGCGAATTTCTGCTTGAAAAAGCTGGCCTTTGCTTTCCTGACTGACTGCGTGTATTGGTTCCTGACTTCCCTGAACAGTTGCATATCGCGGGGGCTCTTCGATGCTATTGCAGTTCGCCACAGGATGTTTTTGTGCTGGTCGAGGGCAGTCAGGTCTGGAGTGAACCAAGGGCTATATCTGTTCTTGGTTCTGCATTTTTTGAACGGAGCATGCTTGTCTAATATGGTGAGGAAGTAACATTTAAAGAATGACCAGGCATCCTCAACTGACGGGATGAGGTCAATATCCTTCCAGGGTACCCGGGCCAGGTCGATTAGAAAGGCCTGCTCGCAGAAGTGTTTTAGGGAGCGTTTGACAGTGATGAGGGGTGGTCGTTTGACCGCGGACCCGTGGCGGATACAGGCAATGAGGCAGTGATCGCTGAGATCTTGATTGAAGACAGCAGAGGTGTATTTGGAGGGCAGGTTGGTCAGGATAATGTCTATTAGGGTGCCCATGTTTACGGATTTAGGGTTGTACCTGGTGGGTTCCTTGATGATTTGTGTGAGATTGAGGGCATCAAGCTTGGATTGTAGGACTGCCGGGGTGTTAAGCATATCCCAGTTTAGGTCACCTAACAGAACAAACTCTGAAGCTAGATGGGGAGCGATCAATTCACAGATGGTGTCCAGGGCACAGCTGGGAGCTGAGGGGGGTCGGTAGCAGGCGGCAACAGTGAGAGACTTATTTCTGGAGAGATTAATTTTTAAAATTAGAAGTTCGAACTGTTTGGGCATAGACCTGGAAAGTATGACAGAACTTTGCAGGCTATCTCTGCAGTAGATTGCAACTCCTCCCCCTTTGGCAGTTCTATCATGACGGAAAGTGTTATAGTTGGGTATGGAAATCTCAGAATTTTTGGTGGCCTTCCTAAGCCAGGATTCGGACACGGCAAGGACATCAGGATTGGCAGAGTGTGCTAAAGCGGTGAGTAAGGCAAACTTAGGGAGGAGGCTTCTGATGTTGACATGCATGAGGCCAAGGCTTTTTCGATCACAGAAGTCAACAAATGAGGGTGACTGGGGACATGCAGGGCCTGGGTTTACCTCCACATCACCCGAGGAACAGAGGAGTAGTAGGATGAGGGTGCGGCTAAAGGCTATCAAAACTGGTCGCCTAGAGCGTTGGGGACAAATAATAAAAGGAGCAGATTTATGGGCGTGGTAGAATAGATTCTGGGCATAATGTGCAGACAGGGGTATGGAGGGGCGCGGGTACAGCGGAGGCAAGCCCAGGCACTGGGTGATGATAAGAGAGGTTGTATCTCTGGACATGCTGGTCTCAATGGGTGAGGTCACCGCATGTGTGGGGGGTGGGACAAAGGGGGTATCAGAGGTACGGAGAGTGGAACTACAGGGTCCATTGCAAACCAAAACAATGATAATGAAAACTAGCCTGAACAACAGTATGCAAGGCATATTGATATTTGAGAGAGACATACAATAAGGCATAAAGTGATTGCAGGTCTTGATTGGGAGAGCTAGCTAAAACAACAGGTAAGATAACAGCAGCAATAACAGGGTGCTAGTCTAACACAGCAACAACAGGTAAAAATGGCGACGACTAGGCAGAGAGGGTCGGATTAACTACACACAGATCCTGAGTTAAAGCACAGAGCCGACAGATAAAACACAAATAAACAGAATGGAGTACCGTGAATTAATGGACAGTCAAGCATGCATCAGCTATGTAGCCAAGTGATCATAGTGTCCAGGGGGGCAGCCGTAGATGGAGCAGGGAGGCCTCCACTAAACTAGCACGCGGCGTTTAAAGTTAGTAGCCCGGGGGGTGGTCTGCTCAGACGGAGGGGGTCTGCTCAGACGTGGTCGTGTCGACAGAGAATCCAGAGAATCCAAGCCGAATGGCGAAAGAGAGGTTGTGAATTGTAGAATTGTGTTTGCTAACTGGTGCTAGCTTCGTGGCAGTGGCGCTAACTGCGCTAGCTGCAAGCTAGCTGTGAGGATCAGAAGTAGTGGCTCAGGGATTACGGCAGGAATCCGGCGTTGTTGTCGAGAGACAGTCCGATGCTGGTAAATTGGTGAGTAATATCCAGGCTAATAACAGGGCTGGTGTCTGTGCAGAAGGTAAAAGCTACTAGCAGCGGCAAAAAAATGGCTAAATTAGCTTGTAGCTGATTTAGACCAGTTGTGATGGATTGGCAGGGCTCTGTGTCGGCAAAAAAAGGTCCAGTCCAATTGGCAAAGAGGTATTGTAGCCCAAGAATTCGCTGGTAGACCTCTTCGGCTAGCCGGCAGATGGGCCTAGCTCGAGGCTAGCTCAAGGCTAACTGGTGCTTGCTTCGGGACAGAGGTGTTAGCCAGTAGTAGCCACTCGGTTGCAGCTAGCTAGCTGTGATAATACGGTGTAATTGTCCAGAGCTTGCGTCAGGAATCCGGTGATGTGGTAGAGAAAAAGCAGTCCTATATGCTCTGGGTTGATATCGCGCTTGCAGACTGGCAGGTATTGGCCCGGTATTGAAGCTGGCTGTGTCCGAGTTAAGGGCGAAGACCGCAGCAGTGGCTAACTGACTACTAGCTAGTAGCTAGTTATCTGGCTAGCTTCTGATTGGGGTTACGGTTCTAAAGTATAAAAAAAAATAGCAGGTCCGTACCACATTGGGTGAGGCGGAATGTAGGAATGTATATCCATCTTGGATCATGGACATATACTGTACTGTAGACTATTACAAACTTTATACTGTATTGTAGACTAATGTATACTGTACAATGGTGTAACAATTACTCTATTGTCATACTTGAGTAAAAGTAAAGATGCCTTAATAGGAAATGTCTCAAGTCAAAGTTGAAGTCCCCCAGTAAAATACAACTCTAAAAAGTATTTGGTTTTAAATATACTTAAGTATCAAAAGTAAAAGTATTAGTACAAATAATAAAAATGTCCTTATTTTAAGGAACCCAGACGGCACAATATTCTTATATTGTTATTCATGTTTAGCCAGTGTCACACTTCTACACATCATTTAAAAACATGGCATATGTGTTTAGTTAGTCTGCCAGATGAGAGGCAGTAGGGATGAACAGGGATGTTCTGTTGAAAAGGGATTTTATGTCCTGCTAAGCATTCAAAATGTAATGAGTACTTTTGGGTGTCAGGGAAAATATATGGAGTAAAAAGTGCAGAATTTTATTTAGTAATGTAATGAAGTGAAAGTAAAAGTTTTCAAAAATACAAATAGTAAAGTACAGATACCCCCCAAAAAATACTTAGGTAGTACTATAAAGTATTTTTTACTTAAGTACTTTACACCACTGATACAGTATACTGTACTGTAGACTATTTAATATTGTAAACTGTACTGTAGACAATTGTATACTTTGTATTGTAGACTAATAAATACTGTATACTGTTTAGTGTACTATAGACTATGCAATACTGTATGCTGTACTGTAAGCAATATAATAGTCTATACTGTACTGTACATTATTACATACTCTATACTGTACTGTAGACTATTTAATACTGGATACTGTACGGTATACTATTTAGTACTGTATACTGTACTGTAGACTATTACACAATGTATACTCTACTGAATACTATTTAGTACTGTATACTGTACTGTATACTATTTAGTACTGTATACTGTACAGTAGACTATTTAATACCGAATACTGTACTGTAGACTATTTGAGTGATAAGTCCAGAGAAGACGGTTTTTGGAGAATATATTGACACAGGTGTTGATGGGCCTCTAAACGAACCGCCCTTGCTGTCTCTACCTGGCCGGTTCCCCTCTCTCCACTGGGATTCTCTGCCTCTAACCCTATTACAGGGGCTGAGTCACTGGCTTACTGGTGCTCTTTCATGCCGTCCCTAGGAGGGGTGCGTCACATGAGTGGGTTGAGTTACTGACGTGATCTTCCTGTCTGGGTTGGCGCCCCCCCTTGGTTTGTGCTGTGGTGGAGATCTTTGTGGGCTATACTCGGCCTTGTCTCAGGATTGTAAGTTGGTGGTTGAAGTTATCCCTCTAGTGGTGCGGGGGCTGTGCTTTGGCAAAGTGGGTGGGGTTATATCCTTCCTGTTTGGCCCTGTCCGGGGTATCATCGGATGGGGCCACAGTGTCTCCTGACCCCTCCTGTCTCAGCCTCCAGTATTTATGCTGCAGTAGTTTATGTGTCGGGGGGCTAGGGTCAGTTGGTTATATCTGGAGTACTTCTCCTGTCTTATCCAGTGTCCTGTGTGAATTTAAGTATGCTCTCTCTAATTCTCTCCTTCTCTCTTTCTTTCTCTCTCTCGGAGAACCTGAGCCCTAGGACCATACGTCAGGACGTGATGACTCCTTGCTGTCCCCAGTCCACCTGGCCTTGCTGCTGTTCCAGTTTCAACTGTTCTGCCTGCAGTTATGGAACCCCTACCTGTCCCAGACCTGCTGCTTTCAACTCTTAATGATCGGCTATGAAAAGCCAACTGACATTTATTCCTGATTATTATTTGACCATGCTTGTCATTTATGAACATTTTGAAAATCTTGGCTCTCTCTAATTCTCTCCTTCTCTCTTTCTTTCTCTCTCTCGGAGGACCTGAGCCCTAGGACCATACGTCAGGACTACCGGGCATGATGACTCCTTGCTGTCCCCAGTCCACCTGGCCTTGCTGCTGTTCCAGTTTCAACTGTTCTGCCTGCAGTTATGGAACCCCTACCTGTCCCAGACCTGCTGTTTTCAACTCTTAATGATCGGCTATGAAAAGCCAACTGACATTTATTCCTGATTATTATTTGACCATGCTTGTCACTTATGAACATTTTGAACATCGTGGCCATGTTCTGTTATAATCTCCACCCGGCACAGCCAGAAGAGGACTGGCCACCCCTCATAGCCTGGTTCCTCTCTAGGTTTTTTCCTAGGTTTTGGCCTTTCTATGGAGTTTTTCCTAGCCACCGTGCCTCTACACCTGCATTGCTCGCTGTTTGGGGTTTTAGGCTGGGTTTCTGTACAGCACTTCGAGATATTAGCTGATGTACGAAGGGCTATATAAAATAAACTTGATTTGATTTGATTTGATTAAACACTGGCTTCGAGGGCATTATCTAAATCCTCTAAACACTGGCTTCGAGGGCATTATCTAAATCCTCTAAACACTGGCTTCGAGGGCATTATCTAAATCCTCTAAACACTGGCTTCGAGGGCATTATCTAAATCCTCTAAACACTGGCTTCGAGGGCATTATCTAAATCCTCTAAACACTGGCTCCGAGGGCATTATCTAAATCCTCTAAACACTGGCTTCGAGGGCATTATCTAAATCCTCTAAACACTGGCTTCGAGGGCATTATCTAAATCCTCTAAACACTGGCTTCGAGGGCATTATCTAAATCCTCTAAACACCGGCTTCGAGGGCATTATCTAAATCCTCTAAACACTGGCTTCGAGGGCATTATCACTTTCATACAACGGGTTGCCAACATATTCAAATAATGATTGACATATTTTCATTAAAACCTTCATTTTGATGAATTTATTTATACTATTTCATCCTTCCACAAGATATAGTCTCAACACAAATCTGGGGTTGCTACCCAAGCCGGCTGGTCATACGTTCTATCGGTTCGGTTGCCAGAGACGCGACCCAGTCTTTCAGTCTTTTTTGTTCTGTATCTTTGGGTCGTTCGTTCTAAATCTACGGCTAAGTTACTGTCACGTCAAACAGTGCAGCCAGAATAACAGCAAAGTAGCTGCATTTGTGTTTGTTCAACCTGTTTTCTAGTGACATTTATTTGGATACATCCATAACAACGAGCTAATGATTGCGCGATTTCTCCTGGCATAGAAAATGTGCTCTCTCGTCAGGAGCTAGCCAACAACACAGCCAACAACACAGCCAACAACACAGCCAACACAATCACTTCAAACTAAACCTGGAAAGACTGCAAACTAGCTGCACTAATACAAATACTGCACTAATATTTAATATTGTAAACTATTTAATACTGTATATTGTACTGTAGACTACTTAATACTGTAGACTATTTAATACTGTATATTGTACTGTAGACTATTTAATACTGTATATTGTACTGTAGACTATTTAATACTGTATATTGTACTGTAGACTATTTAATACTGTATATTGTACTGTAGACTATTTAATACTGTAGACTATTTAATACTGTATATTGTACTGTAGACTATTTAATACTGTATACTGTACTGTAGACTATTTAATACTGTATCATGTACTGTAGACTACTTAATACTGTAGACTATTTAATACTGTATATTGTACTGTAGACTATTTAATACTGTATATTGTACTGTAGACTATTTAATACTGTAGACTATGTAATACTGTATATTGTACTGTAGACTATTTAATACTGTAGACTATTTAATACTGTATATTTTACTGTAGACTATTTAATACTGTAGACTATTTAATACTGTATATTATACTGTAGACTATTTAATACTGTAGACTATTTAATACTGTATATTGTACTGTAGACTATTTAATACTGTAGACTATTTAATACTGTGTATTGTACTGTAGACTACTTAATACTGTAGACTATGTAATACTGTATATTGTACTGTAGACTATTTAATACTTTAGACTATATAGTATAGTCTCAATGTTTCACATCTTATAAATACATGAATTAACTTATCCGGTTCTCCAGTCATTCTCCTCCTCTTCCTCCTCCTACTCCTCCCTCTTGTTTTCATCCTCCTCTTCCTCATCCCTCTCCTCCCCCTCTTCCTCGTCCCTCTCCTCCTCCTCTTCCTCGTCCCTCTCCTCCTCCTCTTCCTCGTCCCTCTCCTCCTCCTCTTCCTCGTCCCTCTCCTCCTCCTCTTCCTCGTCCCTCTCCTCCTCCTCTTCCTCGTCCCTCTCCTCCTCCTCTTCCTCATCCCTCTCCTCCTCCTCTTCCTCGTCCCTCTCCTCCTACTCTTCCTCATCCCTAGTCCCTCTCCTCCTCCTCTTCCTCGTCCCTCTCCTCCTCGTCCCTCTCCTCCTCCTCTTCCTCGTCCCTCTCCTCCTCCTCTTCCTCGTCCCTCTCCTCCCTCTTGTCTTCACCCCCCCACCTGATAACCCTCCTCCTCCTCCCTATTGTCTTC
>NC_092099.1:43526378-43621378 GCF_045679555.1 Salvelinus alpinus | reverse complement strand
GAGCATTAGTTTATATAGATGCAGAGAGCATTAGTTTATAGAGATGCAGAGTGCATTAGTTTATAGAGATGCAGAGAGCATTAGTTTATAGAGATGCAGAGTGCATTAGTTTATAGAGATTCAGAGAGCATTAGTTTATAGAGATACAGAGAGCATTAGTTTATAGAGATGCAGAGAGCATTAGTTTATAGAGATGCAGAGAGCATTAGTTTATAGGGATGCAGAGAGCATTAGTTTATAGAGATACAGAGAGCATTAGTTTATAGAGATGCAGAGAGCATTAGTTTATAGAGATACAGAGAGCATTAGTTTATAGAGATACAGAGAGCATTAGTTTATAGAGATGCAGAGAGCATTAGTTTATAGAGATGCAGAGAGCATTAGTTTATAGAGATGAAGAGAGCATTAGTTTATAGAGATGCAGAGAGCATTAGTTTATAGAGATGCAGAGAGCATTAGTTTATAGAGATGCAGAGTGCATTAGTTTATAGAGATTCAGAGAGCATTAGTTTATAGAGATACAGAGAGCATTAGTTTATAGAGATACAGAGAGCATTAGTTTAAAGAGATGCAGAGAGCATTAGTTTATAGAGATGCAGAGAGCATTAGTTTATAGAGATACAGAGAGCATTAGTTTATAGAGATGCAGAGAGCATTAGTTTATAGAGATGCAGAGAGCATTCGTTTATAGAGATGCAGAGAGCATTAGTTTATAGAGATGCAGAGAGCATTAGTTTATAGAGATGCAGAGAGCATTAGTTTATAGAGATGCAGAGAGCATTAGTTTATAGAGATGCAGAGAGCATTAGTTTATAGAGATGCAGAGAGCATTAGTTTGTAGAGATGCAGAGAGCATTAGTTTATAGAGATGCAGAGAGCATTAGTTTATAGAGATGCAGAGAGCATTAGTTTATAGAGATGCAGAGAGCATTAGTTTATAGGGATGCAGAGAAGAGAGCATTAGTTTATAGAGATGCAGAGAGCATTAGTTCATAGAGATGCAGAGAGCATTAGTTTATAGAGATGCAGAGTGCATTAGTTTATAGAGATGCAGAGAGCATTAGTTTATAGAGATGCAGAGTGCATTAGTTTATAGAGATTCAGAGAGCATTAGTTTATAGAGATACAGAAAGCATTAGTTTATAGAGATACAGAGAGCATTAGTTTATAGAGATGCAGAGAGCATTAGTTTATAGAGATGCAGAGTCCATTAGTTTATAGAGATGAAGAGAGCATTAGTTTATAGAGATGCAGAGAGCATTAGTTTATAGAGATGCAGAGAGCATTAGTTTATAGAGATGCAGAGTGCATTAGTTTATAGAGATTCAGAGAGCATTAGTTTATAGAGATACAGAGAGCATTAGTTTATAGAGATACAGAGAGCATTAGTTTAAAGAGATGCAGAGAGCATTAGTTTATAGAGATGCAGAGAGCATTAGTTTATAGAGATACAGAGAGCATTAGTTTATAGAGATGCAGAGAGCATTAGTTTATAGAGATGCAGAGATCATTAGTTTATAGAGATGCAGAGAGCATTAGTTTAAAGAGATGCAGAGAGCATTAGTTTATAGAGATGCAGAGTCCATTAGTTTATAGAGATGCAGAGAGCATTAGTTAAAGAGATGCAGAGAGCATTAGTTTGTAGAGATGCAGAGAGCATTAGTTTGTAGAGATGCAGAGAGCATTAGTTTATAGAGATGCAGAGAGCATTAGTTTATAGAGATGCAGAGAGCATTAGTTTATAGAGATGCAGAGAGCATTAGTTTATAGGGATGCAGAGAAGAGAGCATTATTTTATAGAGATACAGAGAGCATTAGTTTATAGAGATGCAGAGAGCATTAGTTTATAGAGATGCAGAGTGCATTAGTTTATAGAGATGCAGAGAGCATTAGTTTATAGAGATGCAGTGTGCATTAGTTTATAGAGATTCAGAGAGCATTAGTTTATAGAGATGCAGAGAGCATTAGTTTATAGAGATACAGAGAGCATTAGTTTAAAGAGATGCAGAGAGCATTAGTTTATAGAGATGCAGAGTCCATTAGTTTATAGAGATACAGAGAGCATTAGTTTATAGAGATACAGAGAGCATTAGTTTATAGAGATGCAGAGTGCATTAGTTTATAGAGATTCAGAGAGCATTAGTTTATAGAGATGCAGAGAGCATTAGTTTATAGAGATGCAGAGAGCATTAGTTTATAGAGATGAAGAGAGCATTAGTTTATAGAGATGCAGAGAGCATTAGTTTATAGAGATGCAGAGAGCATTAGTTTATAGAGATGCAGAGTGCATTAGTTTATAGAGATTCAGAGAGCATTAGTTTATAGAGATACAGAGAGCATTAGTTTATAGAGATACAGAGAGCATTAGTTTAAAGAGATGCAGAGAGCATTAGTTTATAGAGATGCAGAGAGCATTAGTTTATAGAGATGCAGAGAGCATTAGTTTATAGAGATACAGAGAGCATTAGTTTATAGAGATGCAGAGAGCATTAGTTTATAGAGATGCAGAGAGCATTAGTTTATAGAGATGCAGAGAGCATTAGTTTATAGAGATGCAGAGAGCATTAGTTTATAGAGATGCAGAGAGCATTAGTTTATAGAGATGCAGAGAGCATTAGTTTGTAGAGATACAGAGAGCATTAGTTTATAGAGATGCAGAGATCATTAGTTTATAGAGATGCAGAGAGCATTAGTTATAGAGATGCAGAGAGCATTAGTTTGTAGAGATGCAGAGAGCATTAGTTAGTAGAGATGCAGAGAGCATTAGTTTATAGAGATGCAGAGAGCATTATTTTATAGAGATGCAGAGAGCATTAGTTTATAGAGATGCAGAGAGCATTAGTTTATAGAGATGCAGAGAGCATTAGTTTATAGGGATGCAGAGAAGAGAGCATTAGTTTATAGAGATGCAGAGAGCATTAGTTTATAGAGATGCAGAGAGCATTAGTTTATAGAGATGCAGAGAGCATTAGTTTATAGAGATGCAGAGTGCATTAGTTTATAGAGATTCAGAGAGCATTAGTTTATAGAGATACAGAGAGCATTAGTTTATAGAGATACAGAGAGCATTAGTTTAAAGAGATGCAGAGAGCATTAGTTTATAGAGATGCAGAGAGCATTAGTTTATAGAGATGCAGAGAGCATTAGTTTATAGAGATACAGAGAGCATTAGTTTATAGAGATGCAGAGAGCATTAGTTTATAGAGATGCAGAGAGCATTAGTTTATAGAGATGCAGAGAGCATTAGTTTATAGAGATGCAGAGAGCATTAGTTTATAGAGATGCAGAGAGCATTAGTTTATAGAGATGCAGAGAGCATTAGTTTGTAGAGATACAGAGAGCATTAGTTTATAGAGATGCAGAGATCATTAGTTTATAGAGATGCAGAGAGCATTAGTTATAGAGATGCAGAGAGCATTAGTTTGTAGAGATGCAGAGAGCATTAGTTAGTAGAGATGCAGAGAGCATTAGTTTATAGAGATGCAGAGAGCATTAGTTTATAGGGATGCAGAGAAGAGAGCATTAGTTTATAGAGATGCAGAAAGCATTAGTTTATAGAGATGCAGAGAGCATTAGTTTATAGAGATGCAGAGTGCATTAGTTTATAGAGATGCAGAGTGCATTAGTTTATAGAGATTCAGAGAGCATTAGTTTATAGAGATACAGAAAGCATTAGTTTATAGAGATACAGAGAGCATTAGTTTATAGAGATGCAGAGAGCATTAGTTTATAGAGATGCAGAGTCCATTAGTTTATAGAGATGAAGAGAGCATTAGTTTATAGAGATGCAGAGAGCATTAGTTTATAGAGATGCAGAGAGCATTAGTTTATAGAGATGCAGAGTGCATTAGTTTATAGAGATTCAGAGAGCATTAGTTTATAGAGATACAGAGAGCATTAGTTTATAGAGATACAGAGAGCATTAGTTTAAAGAGATGCAGAGAGCATTAGTTTATATAGATGCAGAGAGCATTAGATTATAGAGATACAGAGAGCATTAGTTTATAGAGATGCAGAGAGCATTAGTTTATAGAGATGCAGAGAGCATTAGTTTATAGAGATGCAGAGAGCATTAGTTTATAGAGATACAGAGAGCATTAGTTTATAGAGATGCAGAGAGCATTAGTTTGTAGAGATACAGAGAGCATTAGTTTATAGAGATGCAGAGATCATTAGTTTATAGAGATGCAGAGAGCATTAGTTATAGAGATGCAGAGAGCATTAGTTTGTAGAGATGCAGAGAGCATTAGTTTGTAGAGATGCAGAGAGCATTAGTTTATAGAGATGCAGAGAGCATTAGTTTATAGAGATGCAGAGAGCATTAGTTTATAGAGATGCAGAGAGAATTAGTTTATAGGGATGCAGAGAAGAGAGCATTAGTTTATAGAGATGCAGAGAGCATTAGTTTATAGAGATGCAGAGAGCATTAGTTTATAGAGATGCAGAGTGCATTAGTTTATAGAGATGCAGAGAGCATTAGTTTATAGAGATGCAGAGTGCATTAGTTTATAGAGATTCAGAGAGCATTAGTTTATAGAGATACAGAAAGCATTAGTTTATAGAGATACAGAGAGCATTAGTTTAAAGAGATGCAGAGAGCATTAGTTTATAGAGATGCAGAGTCCATTAGTTCATAGAGATACAGAGAGCATTAGTTTATAGAGATACAGAGAGCATTAGTTTATAGAGATACAGAGAGCATTAGTTTATAGAGATGCAGAGAGCATTAGTTTATAGAGATGCAGAGAGCATTAGTTTATAGAGATGCAGAGAGCATTAGTTTATAGAGATGAAGAGAGCATTAGTTTATAGAGATGCAGAGAGCATTAGTTTATAGAGATGCAGAGAGCATTAGTTTATAGAGATGCAGAGAGCATTAGTTTATAGAGATGCAGAGAGCATTAGTTTATAGGGATGCAGAGAAGAGAGCATTCGTTTATAGAGATGCAGAGAGCATTAGTTTATAGAGATGCAGAGAGCATTAGTTTATAGAGATGCAGAGTGCATTAGTTTATAGAGATGCAGAGAGCATTAGTTTATAGAGATGCAGAGTGCATTAGTTTATAGAGATTCAGAGAGCATTAGTTTATAGAGATACAGAAAGCATTAGTTTAAAGAGATGCAGAGAGCATTAGTTTATAGAGATGCAGAGTCCATTAGTTTATAGAGATACAGAGAGCATTAGTTTATAGAGATACAGAGAGCATTAGTTTATAGAGATACAGAGAGCATTAGTTTATAGAGATGCAGAGAGCATTAGTTTATAGAGATGCAGAGAGCATTAGTTTATAGAGATGCAGAGAGCATTAGTTTATAGAGATGAAGAGAGCATTAGTTTATAGAGATGCAGAGAGCATTAGTTTATAGAGATGCAGAGAGCATTAGTTTATAGAGATGCAGAGTGCATTAGTTTATAGAGATTCAGAGAGCATTAGTTTATAGAGATACAGAGAGCATTAGTTTATAGAGATACAGAGAGCATTAGTTTAAAGAGATGCAGAGAGCATTAGTTTATAGAGATGCAGAGAGCATTAGTTTATAGAGATGCAGAGTGCATTAGTTTATAGAGATTCAGAGAGCATTAGTTTATAGAGATACAGAGAGCATTAGTTTATAGAGATACAGATAGCATTAGTTTAAAGAGATGCAGAGAGCATTAGTGTATAGAGATGCAGAGAGCATTAGTTTATAGAGATACAGAGAGCATTAGTTTATAGAGATGCAGAGAGCATTAGTTTGTAGAGATACAGAGAGCATTAGTTTATAGAGATGCAGAGATCATTAGTTTATAGAGATGCAGAGAGCATTAGTTATAGAGATGCAGAGAGCATTAGTTTGTAGAGATGCAGAGAGCATTAGTTTGTAGAGATGCAGAGAGCATTAGTTTATAGAGATGCAGAGAGCATTAGTTTATAGAGATGCAGAGAGCATTAGTTTATAGAGATGCAGAGAGAATTAGTTTATAGGGATGCAGAGAAGAGAGCATTAGTTTATAGAGATGCAGAGAGCATTAGTTTATAGAGATGCAGAGAGCATTAGTTTATAGAGATGCAGAGTGCATTAGTTTATAGAGATGCAGAGAGCATTAGTTTATAGAGATGCAGAGTGCATTAGTTTATAGAGATTCAGAGAGCATTAGTTTATAGAGATACAGAAAGCATTAGTTTATAGAGATACAGAGAGCATTAGTTTAAAGAGATGCAGAGAGCATTAGTTTATAGAGATGCAGAGTCCATTAGTTCATAGAGATACAGAGAGCATTAGTTTATAGAGATACAGAGAGCATTAGTTTATAGAGATACAGAGAGCATTAGTTTATAGAGATGCAGAGAGCATTAGTTTATAGAGATGCAGAGAGCATTAGTTTATAGAGATGCAGAGAGCATTAGTTTATAGAGATGAAGAGAGCATTAGTTTATAGAGATGCAGAGAGCATTAGTTTATAGAGATGCAGAGAGCATTAGTTTATAGAGATGCAGAGAGCATTAGTTTATAGAGATGCAGAGAGCATTAGTTTATAGGGATGCAGAGAAGAGAGCATTCGTTTATAGAGATGCAGAGAGCATTAGTTTATAGAGATGCAGAGAGCATTAGTTTATAGAGATGCAGAGTGCATTAGTTTATAGAGATGCAGAGAGCATTAGTTTATAGAGATGCAGAGTGCATTAGTTTATAGAGATTCAGAGAGCATTAGTTTATAGAGATACAGAAAGCATTAGTTTATAGAGATACAGAGAGCATTAGTTTAAAGAGATGCAGAGAGCATTAGTTTATAGAGATGCAGAGTCCATTAGTTTATAGAGATACAGAGAGCATTAGTTTATAGAGATACAGAGAGCATTAGTTTATAGAGATACAGAGAGCATTAGTTTATAGAGATGCAGAGAGCATTAGTTTATAGAGATGCAGAGAGCATTAGTTTATAGAGATGCAGAGAGCATTAGTTTATAGAGATGAAGAGAGCATTAGTTTATAGAGATGCAGAGAGCATTAGTTTATAGAGATGCAGAGAGCATTAGTTTATAGAGATGCAGAGTGCATTAGTTTATAGAGATTCAGAGAGCATTAGTTTATAGAGATACAGAGAGCATTAGTTTATAGAGATACAGAGAGCATTAGTTTAAAGAGATGCAGAGAGCATTAGTTTATAGAGATGCAGAGAGCATTAGTTTATAGAGATGCAGAGTGCATTAGTTTATAGAGATTCAGAGAGCATTAGTTTATAGAGATACAGAGAGCATTAGTTTATAGAGATACAGATAGCATTAGTTTAAAGAGATGCAGAGAGCATTAGTGTATAGAGATGCAGAGAGCATTAGTTTATAGAGATACAGAGAGCATTAGTTTATAGAGATGCAGAGAGCATTAGTGTATAGAAATGCAGAGAGCATTAGTTTATAGAGATGCAGAGAGCATTAGTTTATAGAGATGCAGAGAGCATTAGTTTATAGAGATGCAGAGAGCATTAGTTTATAGAGATGCAGAGAGCATTAGTTTATAGAGATGCAGAGAGCATTAGTTTATAGAGATACAGAAAGCATTAGTTTATAGAGATACAGAGAGCATTAGTTTAAAGAGATGCAGAGAGCATTAGTTTATAGAGATGCAGAGTCCATTAGTTCATAGAGATACAGAGAGCATTAGTTTATAGAGATACAGAGAGCATTAGTTTATAGAGATACAGAGAGCATTAGTTTATAGAGATGCAGAGAGCATTAGTTTATAGAGATGCAGAGAGCATTAGTTTATAGAGATGCAGAGAGCATTAGTTTATAGAGATGAAGAGAGCATTAGTTTATAGAGATGCAGAGAGCATTAGTTTATAGAGATGCAGAGAGCATTAGTTTATAGAGATGCAGAGAGCATTAGTTTATAGAGATGCAGAGAGCATTAGTTTATAGGGATGCAGAGAAGAGAGCATTAGTTTATAGAGATGCAGAGAGCATTAGTTTATAGAGATGCAGAGAGCATTAGTTTATAGAGATGCAGAGTGCATTAGTTTATAGAGATGCAGAGAGCATTAGTTTATAGAGATGCAGAGTGCATTAGTTTATAGAGATTCAGAGAGCATTAGTTTATAGAGATACAGAAAGCATTAGTTTATAGAGATACAGAGAGCATTAGTTTAAAGAGATGCAGAGAGCATTAGTTTATAGAGATGCAGAGTCCATTAGTTTATAGAGATACAGAGAGCATTAGTTTATAGAGATACAGAGAGCATTAGTTTATAGAGATACAGAGAGCATTAGTTTATAGAGATGCAGAGAGCATTAGTTTATAGAGATGCAGAGAGCATTAGTTTATAGAGATGCAGAGAGCATTAGTTTATAGAGATGAAGAGAGCATTAGTTTATAGAGATGCAGAGTGCATTAGTTTATAGAGATTCAGAGAGCATTAGTTTATAGAGATACAGAGAGCATTAGTTTATAGAGATACAGAGAGCATTAGTTTAAAGAGATGCAGAGAGCATTAGTTTATAGAGATGCAGAGAGCATTAGTTTATAGAGATGCAGAGTGCATTAGTTTATAGAGATTCAGAGAGCATTAGTTTATAGAGATACAGAGAGCATTAGTTTATAGAGATACAGATAGCATTAGTTTAAAGAGATGCAGAGAGCATTAGTGTATAGAGATGCAGAGAGCATTAGTTTATAGAGATACAGAGAGCATTAGTTTATAGAGATGCAGAGAGCATTAGTGTATAGAAATGCAGAGAGCATTAGTTTATAGAGATGCAGAGAGCATTAGTTTATAGAGATGCAGAGAGCATTAGTTTATAGAGATGCAGAGAGCATTAGTTTATAGAGATGCAGAGAGCATTAGTTTATAGAGATGCAGAGAGCATTAGTTTATAGAGATACAGAAAGCATTAGTTTATAGAGATAGAGAGAGCATTAGTTTAAAGAGATGCAGAGAGCATTAGTTTATAGAGATGCAGAGTCCATTAGTTCATAGAGATACAGAGAGCATTAGTTTATAGAGATACAGAGAGCATTAGTTTATAGAGATACAGAGAGCATTAGTTTATAGAGATGCAGAGAGCATTAGTTTATAGAGATGCAGAGAGCATTAGTTTATAGAGATGCAGAGAGCATTAGTTTATAGAGATGAAGAGAGCATTAGTTTATAGAGATGCAGAGAGCATTAGTTTATAGAGATGCAGAGAGCATTAGTTTATAGAGATGCAGAGAGCATTAGTTTATAGAGATGCAGAGAGCATTAGTTTATAGGGATGCAGAGAAGAGAGCATTCGTTTATAGAGATGCAGAGAGCATTAGTTTATAGAGATGCAGAGAGCATTAGTTTATAGAGATGCAGAGTGCATTAGTTTATAGAGATGCAGAGAGCATTAGTTTATAGAGATGCAGAGTGCATTAGTTTATAGAGATTCAGAGAGCATTAGTTTATAGAGATACAGAAAGCATTAGTTTATAGAGATACAGAGAGCATTAGTTTAAAGAGATGCAGAGAGCATTAGTTTATAGAGATGCAGAGTCCATTAGTTTATAGAGATACAGAGAGCATTAGTTTATAGAGATACAGAGAGCATTAGTTTATAGAGATACAGAGAGCATTAGTTTATAGAGATGCAGAGAGCATTAGTTTATAGAGATGCAGAGAGCATTAGTTTATAGAGATGCAGAGAGCATTAGTTTATAGAGATGAAGAGAGCATTAGTTTATAGAGATGCAGAGAGCATTAGTTTATAGAGATGCAGAGAGCATTAGTTTATAGAGATGCAGAGTGCATTAGTTTATAGAGATTCAGAGAGCATTAGTTTATAGAGATACAGAGAGCATTAGTTTATAGAGATACAGAGAGCATTAGTTTAAAGAGATGCAGAGAGCATTAGTTTATAGAGATGCAGAGTGCATTAGTTTATAGAGATGCAGAGAGCATTAGTTTATAGAGATGCAGAGTGCATTAGTTTATAGAGATTCAGAGAGCATTAGTTTATAGAGATACAGAAAGCATTAGTTTATAGAGATACAGAGAGCATTAGTTTAAAGAGATGCAGAGAGCATTAGTTTATAGAGATGCAGAGTCCATTAGTTTATAGAGATACAGAGAGCATTAGTTTATAGAGATACAGAGAGCATTAGTTTATAGAGATACAGAGAGCATTAGTTTATAGAGATGCAGAGAGCATTAGTTTATAGAGATGCAGAGAGCATTAGTTTATAGAGATGCAGAGAGCATTAGTTTATAGAGATGAAGAGATCATTAGTTTATAGAGATGCAGAGAGCATTAGTTTATAGAGATGCAGAGAGCATTAGTTTATAGAGATGCAGAGTGCATTAGTTTATAGAGATTCAGAGAGCATTAGTTTATAGAGATACATAGAGCATTAGTTTAAAGAGATGCAGAGAGCATTAGTTTATAGAGATGCAGAGAGCATTAGTTTATAGAGATGCAGAGAGCATTAGTTTATAGAGATACAGAAAGCATTAGTTTATAGAGATACAGAGAGCATTATTTTTAAGAGATGCAGAGAGCATTAGTTTATAGAGATGCAGAGTCCATTAGTTCATAGAGATACAGAGAGCATTAGTTTATAGAGATACAGAGAGCATTAGTTTATAGAGATACAGAGAGCATTAGTTTATAGAGATGCAGAGAGCATTAGTTTATAGAGATGCAGAGAGCATTAGTTTATAGAGATGCAGAGAGCATTAGTTTATAGAGATGAAGAGAGCATTAGTTTATAGAGATGCAGAGAGCATTAGTTTATAGAGATGCAGAGAGCATTAGTTTATAGAGATGCAGAGAGCATTAGTTTATAGAGATGCAGAGAGCATTAGTTTATAGGGATGCAGAGAAGAGAGCATTAGTTTATAGAGATGCAGAGAGCATTAGTTTATAGAGATGCAGAGAGCATTAGTTTATAGAGATGCAGAGTGCATTAGTTTATAGAGATGCAGAGAGCATTAGTTTATAGAGATGCAGAGTGCATTAGTTTATAGAGATTCAGAGAGCATTAGTTTATAGAGATACAGAAAGCATTAGTTTATAGAGATACAGAGAGCATTAGTTTAAAGAGATGCAGAGAGCATTAGTTTATAGAGATGCAGAGTCCATTAGTTTATAGAGATACAGAGAGCATTAGTTTATAGAGATACAGAGAGCATTAGTTTATAGAGATACAGAGAGCATTAGTTTATAGAGATGCAGAGAGCATTAGTTTATAGAGATGCAGAGAGCATTAGTTTATAGAGATGCAGAGAGCATTAGTTTATAGAGATGAAGAGAGCATTAGTTTATAGAGATGCAGAGAGCATTAGTTTATAGAGATGCAGAGAGCATTAGTTTATAGAGATGCAGAGTGCATTAGTTTAAAGAGATTCAGAGAGCATTAGTTTATAGAGATACAGAGAGCATTAGTTTATAGAGATACAGAGAGCATTAGTTTAAAGAGATGCAGAGAGCATTAGTTTATAGAGATGCAGAGAGCATTAGTTTATAGAGATGCAGAGTGCATTAGTTTATAGAGATTCAGAGAGCATTAGTTTATAGAGATACAGAGAGCATTAGTTAATAGAGATACAGATAGCATTAGTTTAAAGAGATGCAGAGAGCATTAGTGTATAGAGATGCAGAGAGCATTAGTTTATAGAGATACAGAGAGCATTAGTTTATAGAGATGCAGAGAGCATTAGTGTATAGAAATGCAGAGAGCATTAGTTTATAGAGATGCAGAGAGCATTAGTTTATAGAGATGCAGAGAGCATTAGTTTATAGAGATGCAGAGAGCATTAGTTTATAGAGATGCAGAGAGCATTAGTTTATAGAGATGCAGAGAGCATTAGTTTATAGAGATACAGAGTGCATTAGTTTATAGAGATACAGAGAGCATTAGTTTATAGAGATGCAGAGAGCATTAGTTTGTAGAGATACAGAGAGCATTAGTTTATAGAGATGCAGAGATCATTAGTTTATAGAGATGCAGATATCATTAGTTTGTAGAGATGCAGAGAGCATTGGTTTGTAGAGATGCAGATAGCATTAGTTTATAGAGATGCAGAGAGCATTAGTTTATAGAGATGCAGAGAGCATTAGTTTATAGAGATGCAGAGAGCATTAGTTTATAGAGATGCAGAGAGCATTAGTTTATAGAGATACAGAGAGCATTAGTTTATAGAGATACAGATAGCATTAGTTTAAAGAGATGCAGAGAGCATTAGTGTATAGAGATGCAGAGAGCATTAGTTTATAGAGATACAGAGAGCATTAGTTTATAGAGATGCAGAGAGCATTAGTGTATAGAAATGCAGAGAGCATTAGTTTATAGAGATGCAGAGAGCATTAGTTTATAGAGATGCAGAGAGCATTAGTTTATAGAGATGCAGAGAGCATTAGTTTATAGAGATGCAGAGAGCATTAGTTTATAGAGATACAGAAAGCATTAGTTTATAGAGATGCAGAGAGCATTAGTTTATAGAGATGCAGAGTCCATTAGTTTATAGAGATACAGAGAGCATTAGTTTATAGAGATACAGAGAGCATTAGTTTATAGAGATACAGAGAGCATTAGTTTATAGAGATACAGAGAGCATTAGTTTATAGAGATGCAGAGAGCATTAGTTTATAGAGATGCAGAGAGCATTAGTTTATAGAGATGAAGAGAGCATTAGTTTATAGAGATGCAGAGAGCATTAGTTTATAGAGATGCAGAGAGCATTAGTTTATAGAGATGCAGAGTGCATTAGTTTATAGAGATTCAGAGAGCATTAGTTTATAGAGATACAGAGAGCATTAGTTTATAGAGATACAGAGAGCATTAGTTTAAAGAGATGCAGAGAGCATTAGTTTATAGAGATGCAGAGAGCATTAGTTTATAGAGATGCAGAGTGCATTAGTTTATAGAGATTCAGAGAGCATTAGTTTATAGAGATACAGAGAGCATTAGTTTATAGAGATACAGATAGCATTAGTTTAAAGAGATGCAGAGAGCATTAGTGTATAGAGATGCAGAGAGCATTAGTTTATAGAGATACAGAGAGCATTAGTTTATAGAGATGCAGAGAGCATTAGTTTATAGAGATGCAGAGAGCACTAGTTTATAGAGATGCAGAGAGCATTAGTTTATAGAGATGCAGAGAGCATTAGTTTATAGAGATGCAGAGTGCATTAGTTTATAGAGATTCAGAGAGCATTAGTTTATAGAGATACAGAGAGCATTAGTTTATAGAGATACAGAGAGCATTAGTTTAAAGAGATGCAGAGAGCATTAGTTTATAGAGATGCAGAGAGCATTAGTTTATAGAGATGCAGAGTGCATTAGTTTATAGAGATTCAGAGAGCATTAGTTTATAGAGATACAGAGAGCATTAGTTTATAGAGATACAGAGAGCATTAGTTTATAGAGATGCAGAGAGCATTAGTGTATAGAGATGCAGAGAGCATTAGTTTATAGAGATACAGAGAGCATTAGTTTATAGAGATGCAGAGAGCATTAGTTTATAGAGATGCAGAGAGCATTAGTTTATAGAGATGCAGAGAGCATTAGTTTATAGAGATGCAGAGAGCATTAGTTTATAGAGATGCAGAGAGCATTAGTTTATAGAGATGCAGAGAGCATTAGTTTATAGAGATAGAGAGCATTAGTTTATAGAGATGCAGAGAGCATTAGTTTATAGAGATGCAGAGAGCATTAGTTTATAGAGATACAGAGTGCATTAGTTTATAGAGATACAGAGAGCATTAGTTTATAGAGATGCAGAGAGCATTAGTTTGTAGAGATACAGAGAGCATTAGTTTATAGAGATGCAGAGATCATTAGTTTATAGAGATGCAGAGAGCATTAGTTTATAGAGATGCAGAGAGCATTAGTTTATAGAGATGCAGAGAGCATTAGTTTATAGAGATGCAGAGAGCATTAGTTTATAGAGATGCAGAGAGCATTAGTTTATAGAGATGCAGAGAGCATTAGTTTATAGAGATGCAGAGAGCATTAGTTTATAGAGATACAGAGAGCATTAGTTTATAGAGATACAGATAGCATTAGTTTAAAGAGATGCAGAGAGCATTAGTGTATAGAGATGCAGAGAGCATTAGTTTATAGAGATACAGAGAGCATTAGTTTATAGAGATGCAGAGAGCATTAGTGTATAGAAATGCAGAGAGCATTAGTTTATAGAGATGCAGAGAGCATTAGTTTATAGAGATGCAGAGAGCATTAGTTTATAGAGATGCAGAGAGCATTAGTTTATAGAGATACAGAAAGCATTAGTTTATAGAGATGCAGAGAGCATTAGTTTATAGAGATACAGAGTGCATTAGTTTATAGAGATACAGAGAGCATTAGTTTATAGAGATGCAGAGAGCATTAGTTTATAGAGATACAGAAAGCATCAGTTTATAGAGATGCAGAGAGCATTAGTTTATAGAGATGCAGAGAGCATTAGTTTGTAGAGATACAGAGAGCATTAGTTTATAGAGATGCAGAGATCATTAGTTTATAGAGATGCAAATATCATTAGTTTGTAGAGATGCAGAGAGCATTGGTTTGTAGAGATGCAGAGAGCATTAGTTTATAGAGATGCAGAGAGCATTAGTTTATAGAGATGCAGAGAGCATTAGTTTATAGAGATGCAGAGAGCATTAGTTTATAGAGATGCAGAGAGCATTAGTTTATAGGGATGCAGAGAGCATTAGTTTATAGGGATGCAGAGAAGAGAGCATTAGTTTATAGAGATGCAGAGAGCATTAGTTTATAGAGATGCAGAGAGCATTAGTTTATAGAGATGCAGAGTGCATTAGTTTATAGAGATGCAGAGAGCATTAGTTTATAGAGATTCAGAGAGCATTAGTTTATAGAGATGCAGAGAGCATTAGTTTATAGAGATTCAGAGAGCATTAGTTTATAGAGATTCAGAGAGCATTAGTTTATAGAGATACAGAAAGCATTAGTTTATAGAGATACAGAGAGCATTAGTTTAAAGAGATGCAGAGAGCATTAGTTTATAGAGATGCAGAGTCCATTAGTTTATAGAGATACAGAGAGCATTAGTTTATAGAGATACAGAGAGCATTAGTTTATAGAGATACAGAGATCATTAGTTTATAGAGATGCAGAGAGCATTAGTTTATAGAGATGCAGAGTGCATTAGTTTATAGAGATTCAGAGAGCATTAGTTTATAGAGATGCAGAGAGCATTAGTTTATAGAGATGCAGAGAGCATTAGTTTATAGAGATGCAGAGAGCATTAGTTTATAGAGATGCAGAGTGCATTAGTTTATAGAGATTCAGAGAGCATTAGTTTATAGAGATACAGAGAGCATTAGTTTATAGAGATACAGAGAGCATTAGTTTATAGAGATACAGAGAGCATTAGTTTATAGAGATACAGAGAGCATTAGTTTATAGAGATGCAGAGAGCATTAGTTTATAGAGATGCAGAGAGCATTAGTTTATAGAGATACAGAGAGCATTAGTTTATAGAGATGCAGAGAGCATTAGTTTATAGAGATGCAGAGAGCATTAGTTTATAGAGATGCAGAGAGCATTAGTTTATAGAGATGCAGAGAGCATTAGTTTATAGAGATGCAGAGAGCATTAGTTTATAGAGATGCAGAGAGCATTAGTTTATAGAGATGCAGAGAGCATTAGTTTATAGAGATACAGAGAGCATTAGTTTATAGAGATGCAGAGAGCATTAGTTTATAGAGATGCAGAGAGCATTAGTTTATAGAGATGCAGAGAGCATTAGTTCTAGAGATGCAGAGAGCATTAGTTTGTAGAGATGCAGAGAGCATTAGTTTGTAGAGATGCAGAGAGCATTAGTTTATAGAGATGCAGAGAGCATTCGTTTATATAGATGCAGAGAGCATTAGTTTATAGAGATGCAGAGAGCATTAGTTTATAGAGATACAGAGAGCATTAGTTTATAGAGATGCAGAGAGCATTAGTTTATAGAGATACAGAGAGCATTAGTTTATAGAGATGCAGAGAGCATTAGTTTGTAGAGATGCAGATATCATTAGTTTGTAGAGATGCAGAGAGCATTGGTTTGTAGCGATGCAGAGAGCATTAGTTTATAGAGATGCAGAGAGCATTAGTTTATAGAGATGCAGAGAGCATTAGTTTATAGAGATGCAGAGAGCATTAGTTTATAGAGATGCAGAGAGCATTAGTTTATAGAGATGCAGAGAGCATTAGTTTATAGAGATACAGAGAGCATTAGTTTATAGAGATACAGATAGCATTAGTTTAAAGAGATGCAGAGAGCATTAGTGTATAGAGATGCAGAGAGCATTAGTTTATAGAGATACAGAGAGCATTAGTTTATAGAGATGCAGAGAGCATTAGTGTATAGAAATGCAGAGAGCATTAGTTTATAGAGATGCAGAGAGCATTAGTTTATAGAGATGCAGAGAGCATTAGTTTATAGAGATGCAGAGAGCATTAGTTTATAGAGATACAGAAAGCATTAGTTTATAGAGATGCAGAGAGCATTAGTTTAAAGAGATACAGAGTGCATTAGTTTATAGAGATACAGAGAGCATTAGTTTATAGAGATGCAGAGAGCATTAGTTTATAGAGATACAGAAAGCATTAGTTTATAGAGATGCAGAGAGCATTAGTTTATAGAGATGCAGAGAGCATTAGTTTGTAGAGATACAGAGAGCATTAGTTTATAGAGATGCAGAGATCATTAGTTTATAGAGATGCAGATATCATTAGTTTGTAGAGATGCAGAGAGCATTGGTTTGTAGAGATGCAGAGAGCATTAGTTTATAGAGATGCAGAGAGCATTAGTTTATAGAGATGCAGAGAGCATTAGTTTATAGAGATGCAGAGAGCATTAGTTTATAGAGATGCAGAGAGCATTAGTTTATAGGGATGCAGAGAGCATTAGTTTATAGGGATGCAGAGAAGAGAGCATTAGTTTATAGAGATGCAGAGAGCATTAGTTTATAGAGATGCAGAGAGCATTAGTTTATAGAGATGCAGAGTGCATTAGTTTATAGAGATGCAGAGAGCATTAGTTTATAGAGATTCAGAGAGCATTAGTTTATAGAGATTCAGAGAGCATTAGTTTATAGAGATACAGAAAGCATTAGTTTATAGAGATACAGAGAGCATTAGTTTAAAGAGATGCAAAGAGCATTAGTTTATAGAGATGCAGAGTCCATTAGTTTATAGAGATACAGAGAGCATTAGTTTATAGAGATACAGAGAGCATTAGTTTATAGAGATACAGAAAGCATTAGTTTATAGAGATGCAGAGAGCATTAGTTTATAGAGATGCAGAGTGCATTAGTTTATAGAGATACAGAGAGCATTAGTTTATAGAGATACAGAGAGCATTAGTTTATAGAGATGCAGAGAGCATTAGTTTATAGAGATGCAGAGTGCATTAGTTTATAGAGATTCAGAGAGCATTAGTTTATAGAGATGCAGAGAGCATTAGTTTATAGAGATGCAGAGAGCATTAGTTTATAGAGATGCAGAGAGCATTAGTTTATAGAGATGCAGAGAGCATTAGTTTATAGAGATGCAGAGAGCATTAGTTTATAGAGATGCAGAGTGCATTAGTTTATAGAGATTCAGAGAGCATTAGTTTATAGAGATACAGAGAGTATTAGTTTATAGAGATACAGAGAGCATTAGTTTATAGAGATGCAGAGAGCATTAGTTTATAGAGATGCAGAGAGCATTAGTTTATAGAGATACAGAGAGCATTAGTTTATAGAGATGCAGAGAGCATTAGTTTATAGAGATGCAGAGAGCATTAGTTTATAGAGATGCAGAGAGCATTAGTTTATAGAGATGCAGAGAGCATTAGTTTATAGAGATGCAGAGAGCATTAGTTTATAGAGATGCAGAGAGCATTAGTTTATAGAGATGCAGAGAGCATTAGTTTATAGAGATGCAGAGAGCATTAGTTTATAGAGATGCAGAGAGCATTAGTTTATAGAGATGCAGAGAGCATTAGTTTATAGAGATGCAGAGAGCATTAGTTTATAGAGATACAGAGAGCATTAGTTTATAGAGATGCAGAGAGCATTAGTTTATAGAGATGCAGAGAGCATTAGTTTATAGAGATGCAGAGAGCATTAGTTATAGAGATGCAGAGAGCATTAGTTTGTAGAGATGCAGAGAGCATTAGTTTGTAGAGATGCAGAGAGCATTAGTTTATAGAGATGCAGAGAGCATTAGTTTATAGAGATGCAGAGAGCATTAGTTTATAGAGATGCAGAGAGCATTAGTTTATAGAGATACAGAGAGCATTAGTTTATAGAGATGCAGAGAGCATTAGTTTATAGAGATACAGAGAGCATTAGTTTATAGAGATGCAGAGAGCATTAGTTTGTAGAGATGCAGAGAGCATTAGTTTATAGAGATACAGAGTGCATTAGTTTATAGAGATGCAGAGAGCATTAGTTTATAGGGATGCAGAGAGCATTAGTTTATAGAGATACAGAGAGCATTAGTTTATAGAGATGAAGAGAGCATTAGTTTATGGAGATGCAGAGAGCATTAGTTCATAGAGATGCAGAGAGCATTAGTTTATAGAGATACAGAGTGCATTAGTTTATAGAGATACAGAGAGCATTAGTTTATAGAGATGCAGAGAGCATTAGTTTATAGAGATGCAGAGAGCATTAGTTTATAGAGATACAGAGAGCATTAGTTTATAGAGATGCAGAGAGCATTAGTTTATAGAGATGCAGAGAGCATTAGTTTATAGAGATAGCATTGTATTGCTAAAGATGTACGTTCTTTACAAATGTAACTATATCACTATAACTGTCCTAGAGCTATAGGTTTGAATCACTACAGCCTCACTGTTGGACCAAGTTTATTTTATTTTATTTTGTTTATTTCACCTTCATTTAACCAGGTAAACAAGTTTTCATTTACAATTGCGACCTGGCCAAGATGAAGCAAAGCAGTTTGACCTATACAACAACACAGAGTTACACATGGAATAAACAAACATACAGTCAATAATACAGTAGAAAAATAAGTCTATATACAATGTGAGCAAGTGAGGTGAGATAAGGGAGGTGAAGGCAAAAAAAAGGCCATGGTGGCGAAGTAAATACAATATAGCAAGTAAACACACTGGAATGGTTGATTTGCAGTGGAAGAATGTGCAAAGTAGAGATAGAAATAATGGGGTGCAAAGGAGCAAAATAAATAAATACAGTAGGGGAAGCGGTAGTTGTGTGGGCTAAATTATAGATGGGCTATGTACAAGTGCAGTAATCTGTTATTATGGGGATAGTCAGATTGAAATGCCATATACAGTGGGGCAAAAAGTATTTAGTCAGCCACCAATTGTGCAAGTTCTCCCACTTAAAAAGATGAGAGAGGCCTGTAATTTTCATCATAGGTACACTTCAACTATGACAGACAAAATCAGAAAAAAAATTCCAGAAAATCACATTGTACGATTTTTAATGAATTTATTTGCAAATTATGGTGGAAAATAAGTATTTGGTCAATAACAAAAGTTTATCTCAATACTTTGTTATATACCCTTTGTTGGCAATGACAGAGATCAAATGTTTTCTGTAAGTCTTCACAAGGTTTTCACACACTGTTGCTGGTATTTTGGCCCATTCCTCCATGCAGATCTCCTCTAGAGCAGTGATGTTTTGGGGCTGTTGCTGGGCAACACGGACTTTCAACTCCCTCCAAAGATTTTCTATGGGGTTGAGATCTGGAGACTGGCTAGGCCACTCCAGGACCTTGAAATGCTTCTTACGAAGCCACTCCTTCGTTGCCTGGGCGGTGTGTTTGGGATCATTGTCATGCTGAAAGACCCAGCCACGTTTCATCTTCAATGCCCTTGCTGATGGAAGGAGGTTTTCACTCAAAATCTCACGATACATGGCCCCATTCATTCTTTCCTTTACACGGATCAGTCGTCCTGGTCCCTTTGCAGAAAAACAGCCCCAAAGCATGATGTTTCCACCCCCATGCTTCACAGTAGGTATGGTGTTCTTTGGATGCAACTCAGCATTCTTTGTCCCCCAAACACGACGAGTTGAGTTTTTACCAAAAAGTTATATTTTGGTTTCATCTGACCATATGACATTCTCCCAATCTTCTTCTGGATCATCCAAATGCTCTCTAGCAAACTTCAGACGGGCCTGGACATGTACTGGCTTAAGCAGGGGGACACGTCTGGCACTGCAGGATTTGAGTCCCTGGCGGCGTAGTGTGTTACTGATGGTAGGCTTTGTTACTTTGGTCCCAGCTCTCTGCAGGTCATTCACTAGGTCCCCCCGTGTGGTTCTGGGATTTTTGCTCACCGTTCTTGTGATCATTTTGACCCCACGGGGTGAGATCTTGCGTGGAGCCCCAGATCGAGGGAGATTATCAGTGGTCTTGTATGTCTTCCATTTCCTAATAATTGCTCCCACAGTTGATTTCTTCTAACCAAGCTGTTTACCTATTGCAGATTCAGTCTTCCCAGCCTGGTGCAGGTCTACAATTTTGTTTCTGGTGTCCTTTGACAGCTCTTTGGTCTTGGCCATAGTAGAGTTTGGAGTGTGACTGTTTGAGGTTGTGGACAGGTGTCTTTTATACTGATAACAAGTTCAAACAGGTGCCATTAATACAGGTAACGAGTGGAGGACAGAGCAGCCTCTTAAAGAAGAAGTTACAGGTCTGTGAGAGCCAGAAATCTTGCTTGTTTGTAGGTGACCAAATACTTATTTTCCACCATAATTTGTAATTAAATTCATTAAAAATCGTACAATGTGATTTTCTGGATTTTTTTTTCTGATTTTGTCTGTCATAATTGAAGTGTACCTATGATGAAAGTTACAGGCCTCTCTCTGTCACGATCTTTCAAGATCGAACCCAGAAGCAGACCAGGACAAGGAGCGTAGGAAGAAGGTGAGTATTTATTTACAATTAAATGTGAAAAAGGTAGATATATCCAGATGGCGTAGCGGGCAGCGGTGGTGAATAGATGAGGGGAAATAGGTGAATCCAATGTAGTAGTAGAATCCTCTGTCAACCAGGCGGGAATGGAGTGAATGATCCAGGTGAGTAACTGAAGGCAAAACAAACGGAGGTAAGTTCAAGGCAAGCAATACGTAAATGAAAACAACAAAACAAATACTATCCAACTGGAGTCTGGTACTCAGGCACAACCTACTGTTCATGGCTAACGATCCGGCAGGGAATGGAAGTCAGGTCAGAGCTTTTGAAGGGAAGAGATGATGATCAGGACAGGTGTGCAGATTACTGATGGGAAACAGGTGCGGGTGAACATCAATCTCCCAACGAGCTAATTCGCCCGGCAACCAGACAGGGTGCGTTCCAGGACACCTGAAACACACTCCAGGACAGACACACAGGCAAACCCAGACTCAGGAAGCGGGATTCGTGACAGTACCCCCCCTCCGACGAACGCCACCGGGCGGACTACCTGGAGCGCCAGGATGGAGGCGGTAGAAGTCACGAAGCAGGTCGTCATCCAGGATCTGACGCCGAGGAATCCAACTCCTCTCCTCTGGACCATATCCTTCCCAATCCACTAGATACTGGTACCCTCGACCCCGCCGTCTGGAGTCCATGATGCGGCGCACCGTGTAGACCGGACCACCTCCGATCATCCGAGGAGGAGGAGGACGAGGAGGCAACAGAGGACTGAGGTGAACCGGCTTGAGACAGGAGACATGAAAAGTGGGATGCACTCTAAGTGTTGCAGGTAACTTGAGTCGAACCACAACAGGATTAATGATTCTCTCCACTACAAACGGACCAATGAACTTCGGTGACAACTTCCTTGACTCCGTCCGTAGAGGAAGATCCCGTGTAGCCAACCAAACCTTATCTCCAACCGTATAAGCTGGGGCAGGAATACGGCGACGATTCGCCTGGATCTGATACCGGTCAGAAACTCTAAGGAGAGCCTTCCTGGCCCGATGCCAGGTCCGGTGGCAACGACGAATGTGGGTCTGGACAGAGGGAACCGAGAGATCCCTTTCCTGAGAAGAAAACAAAGGAGGTTGGTATCCGTAAAGGCATTGGAAGGGGGACATCCCAGTGGCAGATGAAGGAAGAGTATTATGGGCATACTCAACCCAGGGTAATTGAGATGACCAAGAGGTAGGATCAGAGGAGACAAGACAACGCAGCGTGGACTCCATCTTCTGGTTGGCTCTCTCCGCCTGACCATTTGATTGTGGGTGAAATCCCGAAGTGAGACTGACTGTAGCTCCAATGGCCAAACAGAAGGATTTCCAGACAGCAGAGGTAAACTGAGGACCACGGTCAGAAACAATGTCACTGGGCAATCCGTGAACCCTGAAAACCTCCCTGACCAGGATCTCGGACGTCTCCGTAGCCGATGGAAGCTTGGAGAGAGGAACAAAATGAGCAAACTTGCTGAATCTGTCCACAATGGTCAGAATGACCGTGTTCCCAACAGAAGGGGGCAATCCCGTGACAAAATCCAGGGCCAGATGCGACCAAGGTCGCCGAGGAATAGGTAGGGGGTGAAGAAGCCCAGAGCTGGGCCGATTGGTACTTTTGTTCTGGGCACAAACAGGACATGCGGCAACAAACCTCCGGGTATCTTCTCCCATGGCAGGCCACCAAAAACGTCTGCGCAGTAGTGCCATAGTCCGAGCAACGCCAGGGTGACAAGCTATCTTGCTGGCGTGGGACCACTGAAGGACAGCAGAACGGACCGACTCGGGTACGAACAACCGACCGGGTGGACCGTTACCGGGGCCGGGCTGCGTCCGAAGGGCCGCCATCACATCCTCCTCTATCCTCCATGTAACGGCTCCCACGACAACATTCTGGGGAAGAATCGTCTCAGTCTTGACCCCACTCTCCTCCGTCTTAGAGAACATCCGGGACAGGGCGTCCGCCTTCCCGTTCTTCGACCCAGGTCGGAACGTCAGGGAAAAATTGAAACGTCCAAAAAACAAAGCCCACCTGGCCTGACGGGCGTTGAGACGTTTAGCCGATTGCACGTAAGCCAGATTCTTGTGGTCAGTCCAGACCACAAACGGTTGCTCCGCTCCCTCCAACCAGTGACGCCACTCCTCCAAGGCAAGCTTCACAGCGAGAAGCTCCCGGTTACCCACATCGTAGTTTCTTTCAGCTGGAGAAAGACGACAAGAGTAGAAAGCGCAGGGATGGAGTTTACCGTCAGTGGAGCTACGCTGGGACAGGATGGCGCCCACACCCACATCAGAAGCATCCACTTCCACAACGAACTGACAGGAAGTGTCAGGTTGAGAGAGAATCGGGGCGTTGGTGAATCGGCTCTTCAAGTCCAGAAATGCTCGGTCTGCCTCAGGAGTCCAACAGAACTTTCTGGTGCAAGACGTCAGGGCAGTTAAAGGTGCAGCCACCCGGCTGTAGTCACGGATAAACCTCCGATAAAAATTCGCAAACCCCAGGAATCTCTGGAGCTGCAATCTTGTACCGGGCTGGACCCAATCCCGAACCGCCCGAACCTTCTCTTGGTCCATCTTGATCTCTCCCCTGGATATGATGTACCCGAGGAAGGACGTTGTGTGGGCGTGAAAATCACACTTCTCAGCCTTCACGAACAGACGGTTCTCCAATAACCGCTGCAGGACCTGCTTGACATGCAGAACGTGGCTAGAAAGCTCCTTTGAGAAGATGAGGATATCATCCAGGTAAACGAACACAAAAATACCAATCATATCTCTCAGAACGTCATTCACCATACTTTGGAACACAGCCGGAGCGTTGGTCAGTCCAAACGGCATCACCTGGTACTCAAAATGTCCCATCGGAGTATTGAACCCAGTCAACCACTCGTCCCCCTCCTTGATCCGAACCAAATGATAAGCATTACGTAAATCAAGCTTCGTAAAAACCGTAGCACCCTGTAAGGAATCGAAAGCCGAGCTCATCAAGGGCAGGGGATACTTGTTCTTAACCGTAATATCATTCAAACCCCGATAATCAATACACGGTCGAAGAGAGCCATCCTTCTTGTTCACAAAAAAAAAATCCTGCTCCCAAAGGTGATGACGATGGCCGAATGAGACCTGTAGCTAGAGACTCCTTGATGTAGGTCTCCAAGGCCTCACGTTCCGGTCGAGAGATACTGTATAACCGTCCCTTGGGAAAGGCAGATCCAGGAAACAGATTAATCGCACAATCATAAGGTCGGTGGGGAGGAAGGGACAGAGCCTTCTGTTTACTGAATACCTCACCCAACTCGTGATATGTTTCTGGAACCAGGGACAAATCAGGAGGAGCAGAGTCACTGACCTGACTGGAAACAGCAGGAGAACAGGCAGTCCTAAGGCAGTTAGCATGACACTCAATGCTCCAACTAGTTACCTTCCCTGTCACCCAATCAAACGAGGGATTGTGTTCCTTCAGCCAGGGGTAACCAAGAACCAGAGGAACATGGGGCGAGGACAAAATGAAGAAAGAGATAAACTCTGAATGATTTCCCGACACCAACATCTTAACCGGTTCAGTCCTCATAGTGATCCGTGCCAGACTACTGCCGTTCAGAGTGGTTGCTTCAATGGCTTCCGGCAATTGCTCCTTGGAAAGCCCCAGCTGTTCCACCAAGTCGGCATCCATAAAGCTGCCATCGGCACCTGAATCGATAAAAGCGTTCATGTCAAAACTCTGATCCTTATTCATAAGGGTTGCAGGAAAACGGGGTCTGACAAGATCCTTGAGAGATTGAAACTGGCTCGCTAAAATTCCTCCCAAAACTAGCGAGCCGGGCAGTTTAACGGGCGCTGTGGACAAGCGGAGATGTAATGTCCCGATCTACCACAGTAGAAACAGCTATTGGTCTCACGTCTACGTTGGCGCTCCTCCTTAGTTAGCCCGTGTCGCCCCACTTGCATTGGTTCAGAATCTGGTGGCAAGACCCCTCCACTAATCCCGTGTGGAGAATAATGATCAATACGTCCTGGTTCACCTCCTGAACCGAATGGTAACCGAGTTGCAGATTGATTGGATGGGCCCCACTGCTTCTCCCTCCTTCTCTCTCGGACTCTATTATCTACCCGAATAGATAAAGCGACCAAGCTGTCCAGGTCACTAGGCTCTGGATAAGATATCAGCTCGTCCTTAAGTTCCTCTGACAACCCCTTGTAAAAAACCGCTTGTAGTGACTCCTCATTCCAACCACTCTCCACAGCCAATGTCCTGAACTCAATCATAAAATCTGCCACACTGCGATCTCCTTGGCGAAGAGAGAACAAACGTTTAGCTGCATCCTTACCTCGGACTGGATGATCAAAAAGCTTTCTCATCTCTCCCGTGAACTCCTGATATGAAGCCGTGCAGGTTCCCTGCCGTTCCCAAACGGCTGAAGCCCATTCCAGAGCTCTTCCACGCAACAGTTCAATAACAAAGGCTATCCTAGCCTTGTCAGTGGCGTAAGAATGGGGCTGTAGATCAAACACTAACCCACACTGCATAAGAAACGAACGGCATTTTCCCAAATCCCCTTCATATTTATCAGGCGTCGGTACCTTGGGTTCACGGAATGACACCGCTCCAGACACGGCAGGTGAGATGGGTGAAACCGGTGGTGAATGAATCGCCGGCAAACTGAGCTGATCCTGGATTTGTGTCAAGCTAGCAGATAAGTTCTGGATCGAACTCGCTATCTCCTGTAGCGCCGTATTGTGTTGTCCCAATGTCTTCCCCTGCTGGGTAATGGCATGGCAAACGGAGTCCAGGTCCGCTGGGTTCATCATTGGCCGGATCGTTCTGTCACGATCTTTCAAGATCGAACCCAGAAGCAGACCAGGACAAGGAGCGTAGGAAGAAGGTGAGTATGTATTTACAATTAAATGTGAAAAAGGTAGATATATCCAGATGGCGTAGCGGGCAGCGGTGGTGAATAGATGAGGGGAAATAGGTGAATCCAATGTAGTAGTAGAATCCTCTGTCAACCAGGCGGGAATGGAGTGAATGATCCAGGTGAGTAACTGAAGGCAAAACAAACGGAGGTAAGTTCAAGGCAAGCAATACGTAAATGAAAACAACAAAACAAATACTATCCAACTGGAGTCTGGTACTCAGGCACAACCTACTGTTCATGGCTAACGATCCGGCAGGGAATGGAAGTCAGGTCAGAGCTTATGAAGGGAAGAGATGATGATCAGGACAGGTGTGCAGATTACTGATGGGAAACAGGTGCGGGTGAACATCAATCTCCCAACGAGCTAATTCGCCCGGCAACCAGACAGGGTGCGTTCCAGGACACCTGAAACACACTCCAGGACAGACACACAGGCAAACCCAGACTCAGGAAGCGGGATTCGTGACACTCTCATGTTTTTAATTGGGAGAACTTGCACAATTGGTGGCTGACTAAATACTTTTTTGCCCCACTGTATGTTAGATGACATTGGCTTTAACAGTGTTTGTTTGTGATTTGTTATGTTGTATTATCATAAAATGTAAATAGAAACTGTTTAGTAAATATTTTATATCCACTGATTTGACACTCTTATTTAAAAATAAGGTACAAGTTGGAACCAAATAAGGTTATTTTAGAGCGATACTCTAGGGGACCCAATTTAGGCTCTCTGAGGAACCATACATGGGACGGTTCTTTGAAGAACAATTATAAAAATGTCAAAACCAGGGCTGGAATTGAATATCCCTGCTGTAACATCCCACTGTTTAGATTGCTTATGTTTATTTGAACTGAACCGGGTCTCGATCAGGATCCGGGTCTCGATCTGGATCCGGGTCTCGATCAGGCTCCGGGTCTCGATCAGGCTCCGGGTCTCGATCTGGATCCGGGTCTCGATCTGGATCCGGGTCTCGATCTGGATCCGGGTCTCGATCTGGATCCGGGTCTCGATCTGGTTGTTCAGAAGGCATGTGGACAAGTGTTCAGGTCGTCCTCTTCTTCCGATAGCTCGGGGGTCAAAGTCAACAGGTATTGACGGTGGGAGCTTTTTGAATAAGGATGAGTTTCTTGGTTACCAGATGTCCAGAGCGTGTCACCGTTATCATCGATCCTTTGGTTCACATGGCATATCATTCCCACTCTCTGGCTACTGTAAAACATGAGGCTGGAATCTCACAGTATGATAGACTGGATTATGGCATAATGATCACTACATTACAACTGCTGTACGGTTTTAAGCCTTATTTGCATATTTCCCATGATGTCTTTCAAGTGAAATTTGAAGTAACCAGTACCACCCATGACTGTGTTTTCTAGTGACAGAGACAGGACTGTTGCGTTCATTCATTTCCAGTCCTGTGGCCTTCACCAAGTGAGATCCTGTTGTTATTAAAATTATATTATTTATGACAATCCATTTTTCATAAGGCCTTCATTTGAAGGCCTAGTTTTGACCTAATACAGTGGTCTGAAACACATAGTTTACAAGCCACATCAGGCCTGCAAGCTACATTATGCTGGCTTGCAAGGTAATATATAATTCCTATTGGAATCCAGCCAGGGTAGGAATATCCAACATTTGGAATTTCTATTCAACTGCAACCTGCATTCAGAATGACTGCCAGGGTTGGGAAGAGTAAGATATGAGAATACCTTAAACATCTAAACTGGATAAACCATTTCAGTAACGGGTGCAATAACTCCAACTAACAGATTGGAAAAGATTAGACAAAATTCAGTTATTTGTATTTGAATAGAATAACATGAATTAATCAATCAGTGTATATGCAAAAACATTATTATTAAAAAAAAACATTTTTTTTTTTTTAAATGTACCTTCAATAGGGCATGCTGGGAAATATCACATCAAATGTCTATTTGTTCCTACATTTCTAATGCTTACTTACAAGCCGTTAACCAACAATGCAGTTTAAAAAAAACATGTTAAATACAAAATAAATAAGTAAAAAATAACAAATAAAAGTAACAAATATTTAAAGAGCAGCAGTAAAATAACAGTAGTAAAGCTATATACAGGGTATTACGGTACAGAGTTAATGTGGAGGCTATATACAGGGTATTACGGTACAGAGTCATTGTGGAGGCTATATACAGGGGGTACCGGTGCAGAGTCAATGTGGAGGCTATATACAGGGTGTACCGTGTAGAGTCAATGTGGAGGCTATATACAGGTGGTACCAGTACAGAGTCAATGTGGAGGCTATATACAGGGACTACCGGTACTGAGTCAATGTGGAGGCTATATACAGGGGGTACCAGTACAGAGTCAATGTAGAGGCTATATACAGGGGGTACCGGTGCAGAGCCAATGTGGAGGCTATAATACAGGTGGTACCAGTACAGAGTCAATGTGCAGGGGCACCGGTTAGTCAGGTAATTGAGGTAATATGTACATGTAGGTAGAGTTAAAGTGACTTATATCAAAGGTTCTTTATCGGGCGAGAGTGCTCTAAGGAACCTTAAGACCTGAGGAAGACCCACTTAATTACCTTTATTTTGTTTCAGTGTACAGTAGACAGATTAGTAATGATTTGATGGCCAGCTAGTTGATTTATATCTCTTGCTGTGGTGTTAGTTGAGACAGGGCACGTTGCATAAAATCTTTGTGAGATCAAAGGGCCTGTATTCAGAGTGCTGATTTTGGGTCAGTTTTCCCTTTAACACCATAATGGAAGAGATTTTATTGGAGATAAGGGGGACCTGATCCTTTATCAGCATTCCACCTCTGAGAGTCTTTCTGAATACAGACTCTGACGACAGTGTTGCTCTTGCTTTGTACTGAACCAGAGGTACAGCTGCTATCGCTAGTCTAGCCATTGTGTTTTCTATCTGGGACGTTACAGATCCCCTTTTGCAGTGTTTTGAATGCTCAGTGAGATTATACACTGCTCAGGAATGTGGAACAGTATGTATGGGTTTTACATGTGTTTTTCAAATTCATTTCAAGGGACATTTCAGTTTGATTTTGCAGTGTTTTGAATGCTTAGTGGAATCCTGACCACAGTGTTGCTACTCTCTCTGAGCTTTGTATATAGCAAAAACAAAATCTGGCAGCTGTTGCTGTTGCTATTGTCCTTCCTTTGTGTGTTTTATACGGTCCCGGTTCGGTTCATAATTCTTCTCCATAGTTATTCTCTCTTCTTCGCTCAGTGAGGCCATGACAACCCCTTGTGTTCTACCTGATACGCTCTGACATCCATCGATCTCATCTCATACACTGCAAACTGTCTCTATGGGTAGCTTGGTTTTCACTGTAACTCGCAATCACAGTAGGAATCATTGGAACTCAAACATACAATACTGTTTGCAATTAAAAGGGAACGGGGTAAAATAACGTAAAGAAGGCGGATGGCATATTTGAACTGTCACTTCCTTTGTAAATACTGTGTACTACAAGGGTTTGCTAACACAAATACAGCACTACTACAAATAAAAGAAAAAAGGACATGGCATCGAAACAAAGCTCCTTAGTGAGGGGGGACACCGATGAACTTGAAGGTCTCCACTCCCTCCATTTTCTGTAGTCCTTCGTCTTGCTGATATTGAAGAAAAGGTTGTTGTCCTGGCACCATATCAAATCAAATCAAATGCTATTTGTGGCTGGATTCGGGTCTTATGTATCGAAATGGTGTTTTTTACATTTTATTAAATTAGAGACTCAAAATGGTGCATCATACACTGCATTTGAGGAACAATGGGAAAGTAATTCTGCTTTGAAAGTTGATCAAATTGTGAACTCACTTTTGAGAAAATCGCCTTTGAATGTTCTGCTATCTAGTGAAGAACTCTTCTTTGTCTACACCCATTCAGCATCGTTCACAACCACTTAAGCTTTAAGCCCACCCATCTCGTTTCGCTCTCAGAGCGCACACTTGACGCTCTGGCCGATGATTTGTTTACCTCTGGATAACATAAAAACAGCCTAACCAGCTCTGCCGGCAACAATTTCATCATGCTTTTTTGCAGATGTTTACTGACACTAGCCATATTCAACGGGTGTTGTACACACGTCACGTAGCATTAGCTAACGAGCCAGCCAGACAACGTTAGCTAGTTAAACAACAATGAACAGTGCCAACAATGCCACAGTGCTGGGAGCTAACCAACCAGGTTCAATGTTAGCTAGCTAACATTAGGCTCTAACTAGAACAGCAAACAGCTCTGGGAAACAAATAATGACGTCAGCTAGGGAGACAGACAGCTAACGTTAGCTAGTCATACACGCAACGATAACCAGGGAGACCGCCAGCTAACGTTAGCTAGTCATACACGCAACGATAGCTAGGGAGACCGCCAGCTAATGTTAGCTAGTCATACACGCAACGATAACCAGGGAGACCGCCAGCTAATGTTAGCTAGTCATACACGCTAGCTAACAGTACACTTTAGCTTGAAATTAAACCACTTTCTGTCAAAATTAGAAAAGGTGTAACATCTGAAAATGTAGCTTGCTAACGCTATCTCACCTGTATACATCATCATGCATGATGGACACGTCCGCCTGTCAGGAATGCCATGCCACGGTTGCCCTTAGTTTTGAAGATGTAATCCGGAGACAGGTGTTTTCTCCATCTCTGTAGCTATCATCCTCTAATTCCACTGATTTCAGAACCTGATCCTCCAAAAAGTGGAGAGCAACACTTATGCAGCTTCACTACACAATACATTATTTTAAAAAGCTGCGTTCAACACAGACTGACGAGCTCAAATAGACAGCAGCCGTCTATGCCAGGCCAATCTGAACTCCTCTCTCTGCATGTCCAGCCCACTCATTATCTCAGCCAATCATGACTAGTGGTAAGGTTGCTAGCCTTTTCTGTTGCTTAAAACAAGGCTTGTAATTTAACAATTGTATTCATAATGACAGATTACATACAAGTTTGTTATTAAGGCACATGAAAGTTCACATGTTCCAGAAGTCATTTCTGCCAAAAAAATCACATTTGGCTAAACAAATGTTTTTAATATTCAAACTGCTCTCCTGTGAAGTCGTGACTTGCAACATACGCCTAGTTTCCTGAATTGAGTCATAATTTATCAAATGTGACTATGCATACATAATAACCAGAGTGTAGCAGCAGAGTACAAATATGGGGGGGGGGGGGGGGGGCAGGTAAATGCTGTTTACCTGCTGTTCAGGAGTCTTATGGCTTGGGGGAAGAAGCTGTTTAGAAGCCTTTTGGATCTAGACTTGGCACTCTGGTACTACTTGCCGTGCTATGGCAGAGAGAACAGTCTATGATTAGTGTGGCTGCAGTCTTTTTTAGGGCCTTCCTCTAACACCGCTTGGTATAGAGGTCCTGGACGGCAGAAAGCTTTGCCTTAGTGATGTACTGGGCCGTACGCACTACCCTTTGATTTGATTTTTGTATTTTTTTTTGCCTTGCTTTCGCAGTTGACATATCAGGCTGTGATGCAATCAGTCAGGATAATCTCAATGGTGCAGCTGTATAACTTTTTGAGGACCTGGGAACCCATGCCAAATCTTTTCAGTCTCCTGAAGGGGAATAGTCGTGCCCTCTTCACGACTGTCTTGGTGTGTTTGGACCATGACAGCTCGTTAGTGATGTGGACACCAAGGAACTTGAAGCTCTCAACCTGCTACACTACAGCCCTGTTGATGAGAATGGGGGCATGATTTTCCTGTAGTCCACGATCAGATCCTTTGTTTATGATCACGTTTTAGGAGAGGTTATTATCCTGGCATAACACTGCCAGGTCTCTGACCTCCTCCCTAAAGGCTGTCTCATCATTGTCAGTGATCAGGCCTACCACTGTTGTGTTATCGGCAAACTTAATGATGGTGTTGGAGTCGTGCTTGGCCATGCAGTTGTGGGTGAATAGGGAGCACAGGAGGGGACTGAGCACGCACCCCTGAGGGGCCCCCGTGTTGAGGATCAGCGTGGCAGATGTGTTGTTACCTACCCTTACCACCTGGGGGCGGCCCGTCAGGATGTCCAGGATCCAGTTGCAGAGGGAGGTGTTTAGTCCCAGGGTCCTTAGCTTCGTGATGAGCTTTGAGGGCACTATGGTGTTGAACGCTGAGCTGTAGTAAATGAATAGCATTCTCACGTAGGGATTCCTTTCCCCTGGTGAGAATGGGTAGTGTGGAGTGCAATAGAGATTGCATCATCTGTGGATCTGATAGGGCGGAATGCAAATTGGAGTGGGTCTAGGGTTTCTGGGACAATGGTGTTGATACCAGCCTTTCAAAGCACTTCATGACTACAGATGTGAGTGCTACGGGTCGGTAGTCATTTAGGTAGGTTAACTTGGTGTTCATGGGCCCATGGACTATGGTGGTCTGCTTGAAACATGTTGGTATTACAGACTCAGGCAGAGACAGGTTGAAAATGTCAATGAAGACACTTGCCAGTTGGTCAGCGCATGCTCGGAGAACACGTCCTTGTAAACCGTCTGGCCTCGTGTTGACCTGTTTAAAGGTCTGATTCACATCGGAAAAATCCACCGCTCCAAAACCAGCATAAATAAAAGCCAAACTACGGTTTGCAACTGCAAATAGGGACAAAGATCATACTTTTTGGAGAAATGTCCTCTGGTCTGATGAAACAAAATAGAACTGTTTGCCATAATGACCATCGTTATGTTTGGAGGAAAAAGGGGGAGGCTTGCAAGCCGAAGAACAACATCCCAACCGTGAAGCACGGGGGAGGCAGCATCATGTTGTGTAAGTCGCTCTGGATAAGAGCGTCTGCTAAATGACTTAAATGTAAATGTAAATGTGTGGGTGCTTTGCTGCAGGAGGGACTGGTGCACTTCACAAAATAGATGGCATCATGAAGTAGGAAATTTATGCGGATATAATGAAGTAACATCTCAAGACATCAGTCAGGAAGTTAAATCTTGGTCGCAAATGGGTCTTCCAAATGGACAACGACCCCAAGCATACTTTCAAAGTTGTGGCAAAATGGCTTAAGGACCACAAAGTCAAGGTATTGGAGTGGCCATCACAAAGCCCTGACCTCAATCCCACAGAAAATTTGTGGGCAGAACTGAAAAAAGCGTGTGCGAGCAAGGAGGCCTAAAAACCTGACTCAGTTACACCAGCTCTGTCAGGAGGGATGGAACAAAATTCACCCAACTTATTGCGGGAAGCTTGTGGAAGGCTACACGAAATGTTTGACCCAAGTTAAACAATAAAAAAAATGTAAAGGCAATGCTACCAAGAAGACTTGAGGCTGCAATCACTGTCAAAGGTGCTTCAACAAAGTACTGAGTAAATGGTCTATTTTTATTTTTTTTTGTAAATTTGCAAACATTTCTAAACCAGTTTTACTTTGTTAAATGGGGAGCTTCTCCCATTCTTCTCTGCAGATCCTCTCAAACTCTGTCAGGTTGGATGGGGAGCGTCACTGCACAGCTATTTTCAGGTCTCTCCGGAGATGTTCGATCGGTTTCAAGTCCAGACTTTGGCTGGGCCACTCAAGGACATTCAGAGACTTGTCCCGAAGCCACTCCTGCGTTGTCTTGGCTGTGTGCTTAGGGTCGTTGTCCTGTTGGAAGGTGAACCTTCGCCCCAGTCTGAGGTCCTGAGCGCTCTGGAGCAGGTTTTCATCAAGTTTCTCTCTTGTACTTTGCTCTGTTCATCTTTCCCTCCATCCTGACTAGGACTGAGGAGTGGCTTCCGTCTGGCCACGGAGGACTGATCATAAAAGGACTGATTGGTGGAGTGCTGCAGAGATGGTTGTCCTTCTGGAAGGTTCTCCCATCTCCCCAGATGAACTCTGGAGCTCTGTAAGAGTTACCATTGGCTTCTTGGTCACCTCCCTGACCAAGGCCCTTCTCCCCCGATTGCTCAGTTTGGACAGGCGGCCAATTCTTTTGGTACCCTTCCCCAGATCTATGCCTCAACACAATCCTGTCTCGGTGATCTACGGACAATTCTTTCGACCTCACGGCTTGGTTTTTGCTCTGACATGCGCTGTCAACTGTTGGACCTTACATAGACAGCTGTGTGCTTTTCCAAATCATGTCCAATCAATTAAATTTACCACAGCTGGACTCCAAACAAGTTGTTTTTTGCTTTGTCATTATGGGGTAACGTGTGTAGATTGATGAGGGGGAAAAAAGCTATTTAATCAATTTTAGAATAAGGCTGTAACGAAATACAATGTGGAAAAAGTCAAGGGGTCTAAATACTTTCCCGAATGCACTGTATGTGTGTGTGTGTTGATGTATGTGTGTGTATGTGTTGTGTATCTGGCTGTTTGATGAGATACTGGAAGAGCCAGAGAGATAGGACTAGCATCCAGTGTCGCCCAGGGCGACGGAGGCTGCTGAGGAGAGTGGGGACTCATTACCAGTATGGAGGTGAGAGGCACTCAGCTACCGAGAGAGGCCTGGAGAAGCAGTGTGTGTGTGTGTGTGTGTGTGTGTGTGTGTGTGTGTGTGTGTGTGTGTGTGTGTGTGTGTGTGTGTGTGTGTGTGTGTGTGTGTGTGTGTGTGTGTGTGTGTGTGTGTGTGCGTGTGTGTGTGTGTCTGTACACTATGACTGTGGTGTAGAGTGTGTTTGTGTCACACACACACACACAGAGAGAGAGAGAGCTGGGACACTGGGACAGTGTGTGTGGCCGTCGCCCCGTCGCCCGCGGCAACCTGAGTTATTAATTGAAAGAGATTAAGCTGCTCTTGCCTTCGCCGTGACAACACCATTAATAAGGGCCTCTGTAGATGTCCCCAGACTGAGGTTCCCATTGTCTCCACTGAGAGAGGAGAGGAAGCCACAGCAGACCAGATATATATATGCATCCCAAATGACACACTGGTTCCATTTATACACTGACTATACAGAACATTAGGAACGCCTTCCTAATATCTCACCTGGATTCACCTTCAGTACGACGCGGAACACCTTCTTAACATTGAGTTCTCTGTCCATCACACCGTCTCTCTAGAGTCCGCGAGCCGTCGTATAGTAGGCTGTACCGCCAAGCCATCCCCCAAATAACACTATAGTCTTACATCTTATTCCCAGCCAATCAGGCAGCTCGGGTTATCACAACAGATTTACCAATTAATTGAACCACTAAGGGCCAAGTTGGACATGGTGTAATCCCTGACACTGACAAAACAGCTGATGTTAGCATACCTTGTGAAGGCGCCAAGCAGAGTGCAGTGTACAGGATGTTTTATGCCCCAAAAAGAAGTCTCCAGGGGTGGACACATATCCATTTCACTATCTATTCACACTATATATCCAAAAGTATGTGGACACCCCTTCAAATTAGTGGATTCGGCTATTTTGGCCACACGAGTTGATGACAGGTGTATAAAATCGAGCACACCGCCATGCAATCTCCATAGACACATATGGGCAGTAGAATGGCCTGACTGAAAACGCTCAGTAAATTTCATTGTGGCACCGTCATAAAATGCCTCCTTTCCAACAAATCAGTTTGTCAAATTTCTGCCCTCCTAGAGCTTCCCTGGTCAAATGTAAGTGCTGTTATTGTGAAGTGGAAACAGCTAGGAGCAAAAACGGCTCTGCCGCGAAGTGGTAGGCCACACAAGCTCACAGAACGAGTGCTGAGGTGCGTAGAGCATAAAAATGGCCTGTCCTCAGTTGAAACACTCACTACCTAGTTCCAAACTGCCTCTGGGAACATTGTCAGCACAATAACTGTTCATTGGAAGCTTTACGAAATGGCTTTCCATAAGATCAGCATACGCAACGCCAAGTGTCGGCTAGAGTGGTGTAAAGCTCGATGCCGTTGGACTCTGGACCAATGGAAACACGTTCTCTGGAATGATGAATCACGGTTCACCATCTGGCAGTCCGACGGACTAATCTGGGTTTGGCAAATGCCAGGAGAACGCTACCTGCCCCAATGCATAATGCCAAACTGTAAAGTTTGGTGGAGGAGGAATAATGGTCTGGGACTGTTTTTCATGATTCAGGCCCCTTAGTTCCAGTGATATTCTAGATGATTCGGTGCTTCCAACTTTGTGGCAACAGTTTGGGGAAGGCCCTTTCCTGTTTCAGCATGACAATGCCCCCATGCACGAAGCGAGGTCCATACAGAAATGGTTGGTCAAGAGATCGTTGTGGAAGAACTTGACTGGCCTGCAGAGAGCCCTGAACCTAACCCCGTTGAACAACTGCGGGATGAATTGGAACGCCGACTGCGATCCATGCCTAATCGGCCCTACATCAGTGCTCGACCTCACTAATGCTCTTGTGGCTGGATTGAAGCAAGTCCCCTGCAGCAATGTTCCAACTAGTGGAAAGCCTTCCCAGAAGAGTGGAGGCTGTTATAGCAGCAAAGGGGGAACCAACTCCATCTTTGATTTTGCCTTTGATTTTGGAGTGAGATGTTCAACGAGCAGGAGTCCACATACTTTTGGTCATGTAGAGTAGTATTTCAAAGATAGGCATCTTGCTCGTGTGTTTATTTTTCTACAGAACTTTCTCTGCTTTTTAATGTTGGTAAATGTGTTGATTCTCAGTCAGGTGCTGGGCTGTTACCCCAGGGGACTTTGCATTGTGAGTTTAATCACAGCCAGGAAATTATGCCTGAATTTGGTGTGTAATAGCTGTTTTAATTTGCACTTAATTACTACTTAATTCAACATCGCTTCATCCCCTATCTCCTCTCTAAGGAGCCTAATTCTACTGTAATAATTTTAATTATGCTTTGTTTTCGCCCTCATTTTTTCTTCAGTTCATAAACCAACAACAGGAAATATATTGTAATTTAAAATATCCTCTTTGACTGCTGCACTCCATTTAATTGATGGTTGATGGAACTTGGTTCTCCTTCTCAGAGGAGCATATGCATGCGTTCCAGACGGCTCCCTAGTCCCTTTAGAGGACTCCTTTATGGCGTCCTGGTCAGTAGTAGTGCATTAATGAGGGAAAAGAGTGTAGTGTATAAAGGGAATAGGGTGCCATTTGCGATGTAAATTAAGCATATTTTTATAGGTCTGGATAGCACAGAGGCAAAGGTATTTTCAAAGGCCGAAACTATTTGAGCTATTCCTAGAAAATATACTCACTCCTCCATCCATCCATCCTTCCTTTCACCCCTCCATCCCTCTATCCATCCCTCCAATTCTATGTTCCTAGTCTAGTTCCACTTCCTCTTGCTACTTGGTACAGAACCAACATGTGTCCAACAC
Source organism: Salvelinus alpinus (assembly GCF_045679555.1). NCBI lineage: Eukaryota > Metazoa > Chordata > Actinopteri > Salmoniformes > Salmonidae > Salvelinus > Salvelinus alpinus. Next base: position 43,584,357 of record NC_092099.1, on the reverse strand, counting down.
ATTATGGATCCTATGAAACAGAAAATGTGATATATTAGTTCCGCCATCTGTTTGTGACTGAATGACAAACAGTATTGTCAGAGATGAATAGGAGGTACTTCATTCATGTAGGGGCAGATTCAACCTTAGGAAATGTATGCCTTTTTTTAAGCGTTTTGATTGAAGCACTTCTCAGTCTTACTCTATGTACGTGCATAATGAAGTCTGTAGGTGTGGCTCCCTTGCGCACACCGAATAGATTTAATTAAATCCCCCAAAAAATAGCCACTGGGTGGCCTACCCATTTGATCAGGGAGATTTTCTTCCGTTCGTTTTTTTCTGTTAATTAATCTAAAGCAATCTGTGTACCTTCAATTTGAATTTGATAAGGAATAAAGAATAAATAAAGAAGAATAAAGATTTTTTTTTTTTGTACCATCATCTTTGAAATGCAATAGAAAGGCCATAATGTATTATTACAGCCCAGGTGTGATTTAGATGTTGGCCACTAGGTGGCAGCAGTGTATGTGCAACGTTTTAGACTGATCCAATGAACCATTGCATTTATGTTCAAAATGTTGTATCAAGACTGCCCATATTTGCCTAATTTGCCTAATTTGTGTGTTAATAACTTTTCATGTTCAAAATTGGGCACTCTCCTCAAACAATAGCATGGTATTTGTTCACTGTAATAGCTACTGTAAATTGGACAGTGCAGTTAGATTAACAAGAATGTAAGCTTTTTGCCAATTTCAGATTTGTCTATGTTCTGGGAAATGTTCTTGTTGCTTACAACCTCATGCTAATCGCAATAGCCTACGTTAGCTCAACCGTTCCGTGGATGGGACATCTATCCCAAATATTTTTTTTTAAGGATTCACATGTGAGGCCGTGTACTAAACAACCAAAGGCTGGTTTATACTACGGGTGTGTTCGTAAATTTAATCTGGAGTGCCAGAGTGTGCTCTGGGCGTTCTTAAACTTAGAGTGTTGTCAGATTTGCTCTTGGAGAGTTCAGAGCGCACACTGGATGCTCTCGCCGAGGAGTAGGGTTGATCTGAGCGTTCTGACCTAACTACAGCAGTCAAGCACCCAAGCAAACTGGCTAACGTTGGCTAGCTTGCTAGCTTCTTCCAGACACAAATGCGAGAACAGCTCACTCTGACCATTTTACTCGCACTAGTTAGTGGTTAGGCTGTTTTTATGTTATCCAGAGCGGTGGTAACTGCAACTGTGCTTTTAAAAAAATATATGGTATGCTTTTTTGCTAACATTTACTGACACCGGCCATATTCAACAGGTGTGTTGGCTGTTCGTAAATTCTTCAACAACTTCTTCAACAACTCAGACAAGGGTTCTCTGAAATCGGAGATCATATTTACCAGCTGCGTCTATCGACAGTTGTCAGTGACATCATGAACATTCTATTGAAATGGTTACTTGCATAATGAAGTATTTTGTTTCGACAAACAATGAACCATAATCGCAACTCATAACATTAATACCCTTTATGAATCCGCAGGTAACTAACCTAACAGGTTCAATGTTAGCTAGCGAACATTAGGCTATAACTAGTAACGCAAATAACTCTGAGATACGAATAATATTACGACACAGATCATACATGTAACGTTAGCTACCGAGCTAGCATTACAATTTAACTTGAAATGAATTTACTTTCTGACAAAATTAGAAACATGCAATATCTGTAAATGTAGCTAGACTCTCTTACCCGTGTACATGGATGAACGCTTCTCCCTCTCTGTCACGGAGGCCAAGGTTGCCCTTCGTTTGAAGATGTAATCCCGAGACAGGTGTTTTATACAACAGCCTTCTGTGTGTTCTCTTTTTGACTCCGTCTGCATATTTGCAATCAAACGCCAGCATGTTCTCCATCCTTAACTATCATACTCTAATTCCACTGATTTCAAAACTCCTCCAGAAAGTGGAGAGCAACACTGATGCAGTTCTACTACGTGATATCTTTATAAAATACCCATACCAACACACTACCTGCCTACGCAACTCCCTTGGACCTCCGTGTAGTCTTGCTTTGTATGATTTTGTTTTGGTTCTCATTTGCCTAGTTGACACATTACCTTCTCATCAAGGTCTATGTATTATAGACAGAAGCAGGCTACATGGCAGACCAATCCGAACTCATCTCTCGGCAGGTCCATGCCACTCATTATCTCATCCAATCATGGCTAGCGGGAAGGTTGCTGACTTTTTTGGTGGCTAAACCAACTAGGCTCGTAATTTAACCATTGTATTTGTATTTACAGATGGTATACAAGTTTGTTATTAAGGCACATGAAAGTTCACATGTTCCAGAAGGTATTTCTGCCAAAAAATTCATTTAGATTTTTTAAAAATGGTTAACGTTCAAACGGTTCTCCTGTGAAGTAATGATACGTGACATACGCTTAGTTTCCTGTAACGAGTCACATTTGCATATTTATGTCTGTTTCAGATATCCAAACATTAACCTTCAAGTCAATGTTTTTTTACCTTAAATATGATAAACTATTACTAGTGTGCGGCAGGAAGCCTAGTGGTTAGAGAGTTTGACTAGTAACCGAAAGGTTGCAAGATTGAATCCCTGAGCTGACAAGGTAAAAATATGTCGTTCTGCCCCTGAACAAGGCAGTTAACCCACTGTTCCGCAGTAGGCCATCATTGTAATTTAGAATGTGTTCTTAACTGACTTGCCTAGTTAAATAAAAGGTTTAAAAAATCAGCAACAACCACAGTGGAAGCACATTAACATTGTAATGAAATGGAGGGAGGTATTGAAATGAAATTAAGGGAAGTATCAGTAAATTGGCAGTTAAATATGTGTGGTTATTGCTGACAGTTAATACTGATGGGCTCCTGAGTGGCGCAGTGGTCTAAGGCACTGCATCTCAGTGCTAGAGGTGTCACTACAGACCCTGGTTCGATCCAGGGCTGTATCACAGTGGTCTAAGGCACCGCATCTCATTAATAGAGGCATCACTACAGACCCTGGTTCGATCCAGGGCTGTATCACAGTGGTCTAAGGCACTGCATCTCATTGCCAGAGGCGTCACTACAGAACCTGGTTCGATCCAGGGCTGTATCACAGTGGTCTAAGGCACTGCATCTCATTGCTAGAGGCGTCACTACAGACCCTGGTTCGATCCAGGGCTGTATCACAGTGGTCTAAGGCACTGCATCTCATTGCTAGAGGCGTCACTACAGACCCTGGTTCGATCCAGGGCTGTATCACAGTGGTCTAAGGCACTGCATCTCATTGCTAGAGGCGTCACTACAGACCCTGGTTCGATCCAGGGCTGTATCACAGTGGTCTAAGGCACTGCATCTCATTGCTAGAGGCGTCACTACAGACCCTGGTTCGATTCCAGGCTGTATCACAATCGGTTGTGATCGGGACTCCCATTGGGCGGGCACACAACTGGCCCTCCGTCGTCTGGGTTTGTAAAAGAAGAATTTATTTTTAACTGACTTATAATAATAAATAAATAATAATAAAAGGTCTCAATAAAATACTGGCTAATATTTAAAATGATAGAAATTGTAGAAAAACTAGTGTATATAATTAAAATATTTGAGAGTGCCCAAAGGTTAAATTTGGCACAACTGTCATTGCGCATTGCTTCGCATTATCATGACGTGCTCCGTGCGGCAGTAGCCTACCCATTTGGCCTGCGTATCTCCGTTTTATCACTGCAGGTTAATAAAAGGCCATTCAATTAACATGATGCACAAGGTCACAGCATTTTATACTTCACTGTTGGAACGTGGCGGAAACGCTAGTCATGTTGATATGCTTTTCAGTTTGCTTCCGTAACTGGTTTCACTTTCGTCTCCAGCAATCAGAAATAAAAAATCATCGAAAGAACTTTGGTATTTTGTATTTACAACCTCGTCTCCAATTGGATTGCTCATTTACCTGGTTCTTGTCAGTAGCTCTTATCAATGTATAAATTACACTGCACGGAGAATGGTCTTTTTTCTGTCAGTAAAACAAAAAGTATGTTTTTGCATTTAGAACGACAGGTTCACTCTGCCTTATTCATGGTTTCCTCACTCGTAAAGGTGGTGAAGATATCAAGGTCAGAATATGGCGTATCTGTGATCTCCACCCCAAACCAATACCTGGCTGGTACTGGTACTTGTGTTAAAAAGGGAGAAAAAGTGCATAAAAACAGAATTCAGTTCCATTTACTTGCGCAAAACTTGGGTCTGAATTCCACCATAAATAACTGATGTCTATTTAGTGAATCTGGGTTGTTGTGGTCTATCATCAGTAGTGAAAAATAACATTGTCTGCTAAATTAATCATACACAGCATTTAACATGTTGTTGAGATAGTAACCTAATCTGACACAACAACCTTATCTAAATATATTGTTGACAGCCTGACTTTAGCTCATGCTGATGAAGACAAAGTGAAACTGTTGTCTTTAATGTTTAATGCAAGATATTTTCATAGCTGTTAGTATCCTGGAATTCATACCAAGATGTATCATGTTTTCTGTACTACTGTTTGGCGATCAGTCACAGAAATGTAAAAGGATAGAAAAAGCACTTTATTTCAGCTACATTGTTTCAGCTGAGTACATTCTTCCCCTTAACAGAACCCTTTTTGGTTCCAGGTAGAATCACGTTGAGTTCCATGTAGAACCCTCTGTGGAAAGGATTCTACATGGAAGCCAAAATGGTTCCACTTGGAACCAAAAGGGTTCCACTTGGAACCAAAAGGGTTCGACCTGGAAACAACATGGATACTTCCAAGGGTTTTCCTATTTTAAAAAAAATCAAAATTATATATATTTTTTGTTATAAAAACAACAAATACAAAAACAGAAATATAGAAATAAGAGTACATAAACCTAACAGACAGGGGTATTACATATCAACATACATTTTCAATTTGTCAAAACGTTTTATAGTGTGTATTGCTTTTTTGTTTTTTTGGTTCCAGTTCACTTGTCCTAGGGCTGTATTACAATACATTTTAGCAGATGGAATAGTAACATCTTAACATAGTTTCCGTATATACATGTTATTACCTTTACAGCTTAAATATGTCAATTCCTTCTAGTTGTATTGAGGCTACAAACTCCTCAACAGTTGCACTTGGAGTATTGTTATATTCTCCTAAAAGAAAATAGCACCTCTAGGGACAGCTCTAACAACTATTAGAAGCTCCTCAGGAGTGAATGTAACATTGTGTTGTTCTCATGAATTCTGGATAATCATAAAGTGGTCGGTCATTATTCAATAATTGTTTAACCCAGATAATGTTGTTGTAAAACCAGTTCTGGAAAAACAAAGACGTGTTTTTGTATTTGATGTCTTTATTTTTCCAGACTGTATACCTGTGTGGGGAAAAATTGTGTTTGTACATGAGGTTCCAAGTTAGAATGACTTGTTTATGAAAGTTAGCAAGCTTAACAGGGATTTTACACACGTTAAAGTTGCATTTTGAGTAAGAATTCTAGACCACCAATCTGTTGGGATATTAAATTAGGGATTATATTCCAAATGCAAATCCTTATTTTTTAAATAGTTTCGTTTCCATTTAATCTTAAATATTATATTAGAGGTTTTAAAATCGTTCAACCCTCCTTCGCCTTGGGTGCTACATATTACCGTTTTTCTTAAATAATCACGTTTATTCCTCCATGTGAGGTTAAATAATTTAGTGTCAACTATTTTAGTTACTGACAGAGGAACATCCAAGACAAGGAAGATATAAACTAATCTGGACAGACCTTCAGATTTTGATAAAAGTACACGTCCAGATAAAGAAAGATCTCTTAATAACCAGGAGTTAAATCTCTTTCCAATTTTCTCTACAATAGGAGAGAACTTAAAGTTGGCCCTTTTCTTTCTGATCTTTGCTAACTTTAATACCAAGATATGTGATCACATATTTTACAGGGATATTACATACTGATATTACATACATCTTTTCAATGCAAATAATTCACATTTCCTAATATTCAGAGATAAACCAGATACATGTGAGAAGGCGTTAATACACTCAATATCCTTCCTGACTTCATTGTGATCTTTCAAACAAAATGTTGGTGTCGTCAACCAATTGTGAATATTTGTTCTCTTTATCTTGTATCTGAATACCCCTGAAACTATTCTTATTGATATGAAGTGTCATAACACCCCTAAAACTATCCTTATTGATATGAAGTGTCATAACACCCCTAAAACTATCCTTATTGATATGAAGTGTCATAACTCCCCTAAAACTATTCTTATTGATATGAAGTGTCATAACACCCCTAAAACTATTCTTATTGACATGAAGTGTCATAACACCCCTAAAACTATCCTTATTGATATGAAGAGTCATAACACCCCTAAAACTATCCTTATTGATATGAAGTGTCATAACACCCCTAAAACTGTCCTTATTGATATGAAGTGTCATGACACCCCTAAAACTATCCTTATTGATATGAAGTGTCATAACACCCCTAAAACTATCCTTATTGATATGAAGTGTCATGACACCCCTAAAACTATCCTTATTGATATGAAGTGTCATGACACCCCTAAAAACTATCCTTATTGATATGAAGTGTCATAACACCCCTAAAACTATCCTTATTGATATGAAGTATCATAACACCCCTAAAACTGTCCTTATTGATATGAAGTGTCATAACACCCCTAAAAACTGTCCTTATTGATATGAAGTGTCATAACACCCCTAAAACTGTCCTTATTGATATGAAGTGTCATGACACCCCTAAAACTATCCTTATTGATATGAAATGTCATAACACCCCTAAAACTATTCTTATTGATATGAAGTGTCATAACACCCCTAAAACTATCCTTATTGATATGAAGTGTCATAACACCCCTAAAACTATCCTTATTGATATGAAATGTCATAACATCCCTAAAAACTATCCTTATTGATATGAAGTGTCATAACACCCCTAAAACTATCCTTATTGATATGAAGTGTCATAACACCCCTAAAACTGTCCTTATTGATATGAAGTGTCATAACACCCCTAAAAACTGTCCTTATTGATATGAAGTGTCATAACACCCCTAAAACTGTCCTTATTGATATGAAGTGTCATGACACCCCTAAAACTATCCTTATTGATATGAAATGTCATAACACCCCTAAAACGATCCTTATTGATATGAAGTGTCATAACACCCCTAAAACTATTCTTATTGATATGAAGTGTCATAACACCCCTAAAACGATCCGTATTGATATGAAGTGTCATAACACCCCTAAAACGATCCTTATTGATATGAAGTGTCATAACACCCCTAAATCTATCCTTATTGATATGAAGTGTCATAACACCCCTAAAACTATCCTTATTGATATGAAGAGTCATAACACCCCTAAAACGATCCGTATTGATATGAAGTGTCATAATACCCCTAAAAACTATCTTTATTGATATGAAGTGTCATAACACCCCTAAAAACTATCCTTATTGATATGAAGTGTCATAACACCCCTAAAACGTTCCTTATTGATATGAAGTGTCATAACACCCCTAAAACTATCCTTATTGATATGAAGTGTCATAACACCCCTAAAACTATCCTTATTGATATGAAGTGTCATAACACCCCTAAAACTATCCTTATTGATATGAAGTGTCATAACACCCCTAAAACTATCCTTATTGATATGAAGTGTCATAACACCCCTAAAACTATCCTTATTGATACGAAGTGTCATAACACCCCTAAAACTATCCTTATTGATACGAAGTGTCATAACACCCCTAAAACTATCCTTATTGATACGAAGTGTCATAACTCCCCTAAAACGATCCTTAATTGATATGAGGTACCATAACATCCCTAAAACTATCCTTATTGATATGAAGTGTCATAACACCCCTAAAACTATCCTTATTGATATGAAGTGTCATAACACCCCTAAAACTATCCTTATTGATATGAAGTGTCATAACTCCCCTAAAACGATCCTTAATTGATATGAGGTACCATAACATCCCTAAAACTATCCTTATTGATATGAAGTGTCATAACACCCCTAAAACTATCCTTATTGATATGAAGTGTCATAACACCCCTAAAACTATCCTTATTGATATGAAGTGTCATAACACCCCTAAAACTATCCTTATTGATATGAAGTGTCATAACACCCCTAAAACTATCCTTAATTGATATGAGGTACCATAACACCCCTAAAAACTATCCTTATTGATATGAAGTGTCATAACACCCATAAAACTATCCTTAATTGATATGAAGTGTCATAACACCCCTAAAACTATCCTTATTGATATAAAGTGTCATAATTTGTTTGACCAATACAAATAAGAAAGGAGAAAATGAGCATCCTTGTTGAATTCCACGTTCTAATGTCAAATCTCTGTGGAAGTTCCATGGGATAATTTAACAGAGCTGTTACTGTTACTGTGAAGTGTTTTAATTACACTTTGAAAATATTGACCAAAACCCCCCGAAAAAAATCAAAGAGTTAAAAAAAAAAAAAATGTTCAACTGTATCAAAAGCCTTGTAAAAGTCTACAAATAAAATAAAGCTATGTTCCATAATGTGCTCGTTGTAGTCTATCAAGTCCAATACACCAATGGTTTTCCTATGGCGACAGCCTAAAGAGCCCTTTTAGGTTCTAGATAGCACCTTTTTTTTCTGAGTGTATAGACATACTCAGGGAAAACTCAGTATAATCCGGATGGGAATCAATACAAAGCGTGTTATAGAGCCGCATACTAAACAAGTAACAAAGCACCATTTTAAAGGCTTTTTCACATGTGAAGTTCCGCGTTTTCAGGTGTTGCTTTACACATTGTCACGTTATAACATTAATGTCACGTGATTACATGAAAACGTGTGTTTTTAGAACACTTCACATGTGAAATTCACATGTTTTTTTTCACAAAAGGGAAACCCTCTACCCTCTACCACCTACCCTCTACCCTCTACCCTCTACCACCTACCCTCTAGCCTCTACACTCTAGCCTCTAGCATCTAGCCTCTACCATCTACCTTCTACCACCTACCACCTACCCTCTACCCTCTACCCTCTACCCTCTACCCTCTACCACCTAACCTCTACCCTCTACCCTCTACCCTCTACCCTCTAGCCTCTAGCCTCTACACTCTAGCCTCTAGCATCTAGCCTCTACCATCTACCTTCTACCACCTACCACCTAACCTCTACCCTCTACCCTCTACCTTCTACCATCTACCCAGGGGTGCAATTCATCCATCAGCATAAATACAAGTCCCTATAAGAACCCACACAAAGGAATGAATATATATCAATACGCTGCATCGTAGCATTAGTGGGAAATAGGAAGCGTGTGTGTTGTGGTGGTCATCGTTCAGAAGGGCTTTAACAGTCCATTCTGTCAACAGTCCATTCTGTCAACAGTCCATTCTGTCAACAGTCCATTCTGTTAACAGTCCATTCTGTTAACAGTCCATTCTGTCAACAGTCCATTCTGTCAACAGTCCATTCTGTCAACAGTCCATTCTGTTAACAGTCCATTATTTTAACAGTCTATTCTGTCAACAGTCCATTCTGTCAACAGTCCATTCTGTTAACAGTCCAAAGTCCATTCTGTTAACAGTCCATTCTGTCAACAGTCCATTCTGTCAACAGTCCATTCTGTCAACAGTCCATTCTGTCAACAGTCCATTCTTTTAACAGTCCATTCTGTCAACAGTCCATTCTGTCAACAGTCCATCCTGTTAACAGTCCATTCTGTTAACAGTCCAATCTGTCAACAGTCCATTCTGTCAACAGTCCATTCTGTCAACAGTCCATTCTGTCAACAGTCCATTCTGTTAACAGTCCATTCTGTTAACAGTCCATTCTGTCAACATCCACAGTCCATTCTGTTAACAGTCCACTCTGTCAACAGTCCATTCTGTCAACAGTCCATTCTGTTAACAGTACATTCTGTCAACAGTCCATTCTGTCAACAGTCCATTCTGTCAACAGTCCATTCTGTCAACAGTCCATTCTGTCAACATCCCATTCTGTCAACAGTCCATTCTGTCAACAGTCCATTCTGTTAACAGTCCATTTCTGTCAACAGTCCATTCTGTCAACAGTCCATTCTGTTAACAGTCCATTATTTTAACAGTCCATTATTTTAACAGTCCATTCTGTCAACAGTCCATTCTGTCAACAGTCCATTCTGTTAACAGTCCATTCTGTCAACAGTCCATTCTGTCAACAGTCCATTCTGTCAACAGTCCATTCTGTCAACAGTCCATTCTGTTAACAGTCCACAGTCCATTCTGTTAACAGTCCATTCTGTCAACAGTCCATTCTGTCAACAGTCCATTCTGTCAACAGTCCATTCTTTTAACAGTCCATTCTGTCAACAGTCCATTCTTTTAACAGTCCATTCTGTTAACAGTCCATTCTGTTAACAGTCCATTCTGTCAACAGTCCATTCTGTCAACAGTCCATTCTGTCAACAGTCCATTCTGTCAACAGTCCATTCTGTTAACAGTCCATTCTGTTAACAGTCCATTCTGTCCACATCCACAGTCCATTCTGTTAACAGTCCAGTCTGTCAACAGTCCATTCTGTCAACAGTCCATTCTGTCAACAGTACATTCTGTTAACAGTCCATTGTGACCTTTACTCCAAACCACTCTACCTCTCAGACATCATCCCATTAGGATGAGGTAATTTCCTTTGGTCAAAGAGCATTAGGTCTACCTTTAACATGTTGAGAGAAGCATTTACTGTTTGGTCTTTTAAGATGTTTTTTCTGTAAGCCATCATATGATTTCCTACCTCAGCACATGAACACTAACTTAAAGAAACTAAAAAACAATTTAGTCCAATCAATGTTGATAAATATCATGTGGTTGTCCATGGTACTGATCTGTGTGTTTTAGGCTACATATTGAGCTTCAGACGTTTCAGGCCAGTGGCACAACATATCAATTTAAGGTTAGATCAGAATTACCAATTATCATTGGCTTGTACAGAGAATTTATTCAAATCCACATCTCCATCCATGGCTTAGCTACTGCAGGACATCAACACAAGCATTGGTTAGTTTATATTTTTATATTTAAAAATTGGTTTGTTTATATGTGATTTCATTGGTGTGAAGCCAAATCCAAACTGGCCTCCCTTGGAGGGAGTTTTGCTGAACCAGGACAACCCACAGTTGAGCTCAGCTCAACGCTGATTGGCTAATTATTATTATTTTATTTTTTAATCAAGGAGGGTATATTTGAAAGAGGGTATATGTAGTACAGGGTATATGTAGTACAAGGTATATGTAGTAGAGGGTATATGTAGTAGAGGGTATATGTAGTAGAGGGTATATGTAGTAGAGGGTATATATAGTACAGGGTATATTTAGTAGAAGGTATATGTAGTAGAGGGTATATGTAGTAGAGGGTATATGTAGTAGAGGGTATATGTAGTACAGGGTATATGCAGTAGAGGGTATATGTAGTACAGGGTATATGTAGTAGAGGGTATATATAGTACAGGGTATATGTAGTAGAGGGTATATGTAGTAGAGGGTATATGTAGTAGAGGGTATATGTAGTAGAGGGTATATGTAGTAGAGGGTATATGTAGTACAGGGTATATGTAGTAAAGGGTATATGCAGTACATGGTATATGTAGTAGAGGGTATATGTAGAACAGGGTATACAGTATGTAGTACAAGGTATATGTAGTAGAGGGTATATGTAGAACAGGGTATACAGTATGTAGTACAAGGTATATGTAGTAGAGGGTATATGTAGTACAGGGTATATGTAGTAGAGGGTTTATGTAGTACAGGGTATATGTAGTAGAGGGTATATGTAGTACAGGGTATATGTAGTAGAGGGTATATGTAGTACAGGGTATATGTAGTAGAGGGTTTATGTAGTACAGAGCTTTGGCTATAATCCTTTGGGTTCTCATATGTCTTTGGGTGAAGACACAACAGTGTGTCCACTGAGAGGTGAAATCAGGGGAGTGCTCAGAGCTCTCTCTCTCTCTGTCTCTCTCTCCGTCTCTCCCTCTCTCTCTCTCTCTCTCTCTGTCTCTCTCTCTCACTCTCCCTCTGTCTCTCTCTCTGTCTCTCTCTCTGTCTTTCTCTCTCTCTCCCTCTCTCTCCCTCTCACTCTCTCTGTCTCTCTCTCTGTCTCTCTCTCTGTCTTTCTCTCTCTCTCCCTCTCTCTCTCTCTCCCTCTCTCTCCCTCTCACTCTCTCTGTCTCTCTCTCTGTCTTTCTCTCTCTCTCCCTCTCTCTCTCTCTCCCTCTCTCTCCCTCTCACTCTCTCTGTCTCTCTCTCCGTCTCTCCCTCTCTCTCTCTCTCTCTCTCTGTCTCTCTCTCTCACTCTCCCTCTGTCTCTCTCTCTGTCTCTCTCTCTGTCTTTCTCTCTCTCTCCCTCTCTCTCCCTCTCACTCTCTCTGTCTCTCTCTCTGTCTCTCTCTCTGTCTTTCTCTCTCTCTCCCTCTCTCCCTCTCTCTCCCTCTCACTCTCTCTCTCTCTCTCTCTGTCTTTCTCTCTCTCTCCCTCTCTCTCTCTCTCCCTCTCTCTCCCTCTCACTCTCTCTGTCTCTCTCTCTGTCTCTCTCTCTGTCTTTCTCTCTCTCTCTCTCTCTCAATTCAATTCAATTCAATTGACTTTATTGACATGGCAAGTTCATTATTACTTACATTGTCAAAGTATACATATCGAAAAATAAAAATCTAATATATATATGTATATATATACAAAATATATATATATTTATATATAAATAAATGGTGGAACCAACAGCAATAATAATAGTAGTAGTGGACATGGGATTACCATTAACAGCAACTACAACAACAATATTAATCAGAACAACAATACATTAAAGCAACAGTAGTAGACCAGTGTCAACATGACTGGAGAAGACATATGACCTGGTATGAAAGACAAAACAAAACTAAGCTAAATGGGAAATATTATCAACATTACTTTGCATTTTTCACTGGCTGTCCCTCAGGTTGTTGTCTCTCTCTCTCTCTCTCTCTCTCTCTCTCTCTCTCTCTCTCTCTCTCTCTCTCTCTCTCGTTGTCCATAAGATCTCTTCCTCCCACCTGGTGGGACCGTGGCCTCAGCACTGACACGGCTTTTTAATATTTCACCACACGCAGAGCACACCATATGTCCCCTACACCCCTCTACCCCTACTCTGCCCCCTACCTCCTACTGCTACCCTCCAATGAATTATGAATCCAAATGGACTTCTAATATTTGGAGGATAAAAATAAGGCTATAGGCAGGGAGCCAGCCCGACTGCAAAGTCAACCCCATCATGAGGGGTTGACTCTCCAAGGGAGGGGTAAGGAGGGGAGAGGTGGGGAGAAGACTGCCTGAAGTACTTGGAAGAGATCATTTTTCCCCCTCCAGATATATTGTATTAAATGGAAAAATTTTCTCTTACAAAAAACACGTGAAATTTGAAGTTTCACATGTGAAAATCACATTTTCATGAGTGAAATTGCTGTTTTCACATGTTGAGCTTCAATGTCACGTGAAACTATATTTTCACATGGTAACACCACCTTTTCTCATGTGAGGAGAATAACATGTTTTCACCTCACATGTAAATTGCAAGTTCACATGTGAAAAAAAATTACATGTGAAAATCAAACATGCAGTTTCACATGTAAAACAAAAAAAGCTCCACATATGCAAATCTAACTCTCACAAAATGTAATTTTCCAGTTGTACATATTAGAAGCATTCACATGTGGAAATCTAACTTTCACACGTGGAATTGCAAGTTCACATGTGTGGGTAAAATACTGTTATTGTTCAAGGTGGTGTTATTGTGTTGTACTGGCAATAGTTCCACATGTGGAATTGCAAATTCTGTAATGCCATTGTGTAAAAAGGTTACTTCGCCTACCTGATTATAAAAATTAGAACTGCGTTAAAAATAATAATTTCTTATTTCTGAACCATCCACTCTATTGTTGCATGACATGTATACGACCACTAGGGGGAGGCATTCTGAGAATTACTGCTGCAGGCGCGCCTCTCTTCTTCGTACGTTGGTCCTTGGAAGGAGGCCAGTGAAAAGAACAAAGAAGCTAACTCTTCGTGCCTCATTATTTATTTTTTTAATCTTGTTTTTCCGAGGTTTGTACGTGTGGTTTCGCTTGAAATACAACTCTAGAGATAACATGTTGAACTAAACTGTGTTGAGTTTTCTGGTAAATTTAATTTATAATTTCATTGTTTTGACCCGAGAGGAAAAAAAAAAAAAGGTGAGATTTTCACATTTTACATGAGTGTAGCCAAGCTAGGTAGCTATCCAGTTAGCTCACATTTTACATCAGTGTAGCCATGCTAGGTAGCTATCCAGTTAGCTCACATTTTACATGAGTGTAGCCAAGCTAGGTAGCTATCCAAGCTAGGTAGCTATCCAGTTAGCTCACTTTTTATGCAAGTCAACAAGATTGTTGCGTTTCGGGTATTTATTTTTATTTCTGTTATAAATGTTTTAGCACTTAAATGTTAGTTTGTGTTTTATTTTAAATCAATTTTTCAGATTTTGCTCTTCAACTGTTACTTTGGGACAAAATCAAGATGTCAATATTCTTGTAATGCTTTTTATATTTATGTTATGCTCAATCTAAGCAAAATGTAGAATTTGCAATTAATTGTGATTAATCACAGCAAATCCTGTGATTAAATTGATTACATTTTTGAAATGTATGACAGCCATATTTTGAATAGAATAGTCAATATCCTGAGATTGAGAGAAATGTATAATAAATTGGAAGAGAGTTTCAGATTCGGCCCTCTTGGCTCATTCTAATCCCGCAAAGCATACATGTGAAATTAAATATATTTTTGGGGTTGTCTTCCAGTTGATGTTTTTATCTTGCAGTGTCACAAAACACTCCCAAATTGAAAACAGATCTTTTAGCGTCATTAGCAACATCAATATTCACACGCCATTTTGTAACATGATTATTCATGAATCAGAAATCTATTTTCTAAGAAAGGACGAATATGAAGACTTGTGTTTTATTTTTTTTTGCAATATATTGTTCTCTCCATTTCCATCTCAATTAACATTCTTCATAGAGAAGACTCTGAGCCGTTTTGAATTGCGTTTAATAATTAATTACATCATTTTGCTTCATCTCAGGGAAAGAGATACACGAGCCAGACTGTCCCATTCATCACACTGCCATAGCCTTTTATAAGGCATAATGAATTGTAGCTTCATACGGCCTGATGTAAAAGCTTTGTGGGGAGGGAATATTGTAGAAGGAAAATAAGAGCCTGCAGATATTTTTCGGATATTCTCTAAAAAGGCTGCTTGGCGACCAAAAACGGAAGTCTGTGGAAGTGACTGAATGTTTCCTTCAGAATCTCCAGAAGAGAATAGGAAGAGAGAGGATGTAAAAAAAAAAAGGGGTGGGACACGTTAAACACGTGTTGCATGACAGAAAACACATACTAACATAGCAATCCTGTCCAATGCCCTTCCTTCCCTAAAGCTGACACCAACCTAATCATTGTACCATGGGGACTGTATGGCATCAGACTAAACCAAGCTGAATCATTTCTCCCCATTTCAAGATCACCACACTCTGTCCTACTGCAGTTGTGACACAAGGCAGGAACTAATCCTATATCCTATGGTGTGAGAGATAGCATGGAAGTTATGTTGTTTTCTGTAAAGTCTCAAGGAGACCTGTGTTAGATCGGTGTGTGTGTATATACAGCTCTGGAAAAAAATTAAGAGACCAACGCAAAATTATCAGTTTCTCTGGTATTAATATTTAGAGGTATGTGTTTGGGTAAAATTAACATTTACATTTTATTCTATAAACTACTGACAACATTTCTCCCAAATTCCAAATAAAACATTGTTTTAGAGCATTTATTTGCAGAAAATTTAAGTGAAAATAACACAAAAAATCCAGTGTTGTCAGACCTCGAATAATGCAACGAAAATAAGTCAATATTCATTTTTAAACAACACAATACTAATGTTTTAAACTTAGGAAGAGTTCACAAAATCTATATTTGGTGGAATAAGCCTGATTTTCAATCACAGCTTTCATGCGTCTTGGCATGCTCTCCACCAGTCTTTCACATTGATGTTGGGTGACTTCATGCCTCTCCTGGCGCAAACATTCAAGCAGCTCGGCTTTGTTTGATGGTTTGTGACCATCCATCTTCCTCTTGATCACATTCCAGAGGTTTTCAATGGGGTTCAGGTCTGGAGATTGGGCTGGCCACGACAGGGTCTGGTGGTCCACCATCCACACCTTGATTGACCTGGCTGTGTGGCATGGAGCATTGTCCTGCTGGAAAAACCAATCCTCAGAGTTGGGGAACATTGTCAGAGCAGAAGGAAGCAGGTTTTCTTACAGGACAACCTTGTACGTGGCTTGATTCATGCGTCCTTCACAAAGACAAATCTGTCCGATTCCAACCTTGCTGAAGCACCCCCAGATCATCACCAATCCTCCACCAAATTTCTCAGTGGGTGCGACACACTGTGGCTTGTAGGCCTCTCCAGGTCCCACACCCACTGTGAAACTTGGTGGAGGATTCCATAAACACCTCCCTCTGCAACTGGATCCTGGACTTCCTGATGGGCCGTTCCCAGGTGGTAAGGGTAGGGAACAACACATCCGACATACTGATCCTCAACACGGGGGCCCCTCAGGGTTGCGTGCTCAGTCCCCTCCTGTACTCCCTGTTCACTCATGACTGCATGGCCAGGCACTCCAACACCATCATCAAGTTTGCCGATAACACAACAGTGGTCGGCCTGATTACCAACAACGATGAGACAGCCTATAAGGAGAAGGTCAAAGACCTGGACTTGTGGTGCCAGGACAACAACCTCTCCTTCGATGTAATCAAGACAAAGGAGTCGTCTTAATTATTTGTGTGTAATGCTGGGGAGCCTGATGCCCTTGAGCACCAGGAGGGAACAGCGGGAGCATGACGGTATCCCCCACCCCCCCCTCTGGGGGCGCCACCCGGCATCGCACCTGGGCGAGCCTGAAGAGCCGGCCGAGGCATGGGCGCTGGACAAGCCGGCTGGGCGTAGAATCTCGATAAACCGGCAGAGGTGTGGGTGCCTGGCTAGCTGGCTGAGTCATAGGAGCCTGACGATCTGGCTGAGGTGTGGGAGCCCGATGATCCGGCGGGGGTGTAGCAGCCTGACGAGCTGGCTGGGCATAAAAACCTGACGATCCGGCTGAGGCCTGACGTGGGATGGGCGCCTTCCGAGCCAACCGGGGCAAGAAACCTCGCGAGCCAACTAGGGTGTGACAGCCCGACGAGCTGGCTTAGGCACCCCCGGTTCCATCGGTGGTGGCCCCCGGACCCGATGTCACCACCAACCGGAAAGCCAGCACTCCCCGATGCTTTGTTTGGTGGCTGCTGCATTCTGTAAGGACCGATGCCAGAGACGAGAAGCAGGTAGTCAACATTTAATAAGGAACAGACAGGCACAGAGTCAGCACACAGGCAAAACAACGACATTTGACAATAAAAGCAACAGCAGGGAACAGAGATTAGGAACTGACAAATAAAGGAAGGTAATAAACAGGTGATTGAGTCCAGGTGAGTCCAATAATACGCTGATGCGCGTGACGGGGAAAGGCAGGTGTGCGTACTGATGGTGGCAGGAGTGCGTAATGCTGGGGAGCCTGGTGCCCTCGAGCGCCAGGGGGGGAACAGTGGGAGCATGTGTGACAGATATGTTACATTCCGTATGGTATGTACTAATTTGTAGATGTCCATCACCCATTTTGTATGATATGTAACGAATTGGTCAAAGTTTACTAACATGAAAATGTACAATATATTATGAATTTACAATACACGTGATATGTTATGAATTTTAGCTAGGTGGCTAACGTCAGCTAGCTGGCTAACATTAGCTAGGCTAGAGGTTAGGCTTAAGGGTTCAAGTTAGGGTTATGTTTAGGAGTTATGTTAAAGGGTTTACGTTCAGGGTTAGGGGAAGGGTTAGCTAAAAGGGATAAGGTTAGGTTTAGCTAACATGCTAAGTAGTTGCAAGGTAGCTAAAAAGTTGTAAGTAGTTGAAAAGGTGCTAAATAGCTAAAATTGTCAGTGATGAGATTCCAACTCACAACCTTTAGGTTGCTAGACATTCGTGTTACACGCCTAACCATCCACCCCGACAAACCACCCTACTTTAGTTTTTTTTTTGCCTTAATCTTGGCGCACAGATCCCTTTAGCGGGATCATTTTCGTCAACATCCGCTGAATTGCAGAGCGCCAAATTCAAAAAAAATTACAAAAAAATATTTAATTTCATGAAATCACAAGTGCAATATACCAAAACACAGCGTAGCTTGTTGTTAAGGAACCATCTGACATCTGTAACCATTCCAAACACGACATATCATACTAATTGGAGTGTTCGCAGATTTACATTTACTATGTTACGTCTAGTCTATGAGATCAGGCTGGCCTCAGCGGATTGACATTCACTTTTTATGCCCAAGTTCCCAAAAGCATTTGGCAATTGGTGTGTATTTGGCACGGTACAGTTAGGACCTAAAGCTTAGGCTTAAGCTACACACTAACGGCAGATAACAAATTTTGAAAGGAAAACTCAATGTAGCCTATAGATATGAATAATTAAACATTATGTGTTTTCTCTTTATTCAACCCGCTCTTCATCCACACAAAATTTCATGACCTTAAACCTGCCCGCCAATCCCCCCACACCCTGCGGACCACGGGTTATGAGTCAACCCGTGCATCACTCACACACACACGCACACACACACACACACACACACACACACACACACACACACACACACACACACACACACACACACACACACACACACACACACACACACACACACACATATGGGTTTGGCAGCAGGGAGGGTAGTGTTTGTGACACCTAGGCAGAGAATGTGTAAGACATGAAACCTTGTTAAATATTTCACCATCTTGTAACCTCATTCTCATCTGATTACAATAGGGACGAATTGTTTATTTCATTTGATATTTTTTGCATTTTTATGCATTTCTAACTAGGACAGAAGGTATGACTCACTCGCTCCCTTGTACTGGTCTTTTTGTTCTGAAGTGTTGCTGATACTTGGAAATCCATTTGAAAAGTCAATTCAGTCTAGTTTTTGTAGATGAAACAGCCATGCAAGACTTGAACAACGGCACCCCGAGTGACGGAGCGGTCTAAGGCACTGCATCTCATTGCAAGAGGCGTTTCTACACACCCTGGTTTGAATCCGGGCTGTATCACATCCGGCTGTGATTGGGAGTCCCATAGGATGGCGCACAATTGGCCCAGCGTCGTCTGGGGTAGGCCGTCAATGTAAAATAAGAATTTGTTCTTAATTAACTGACTTGCCTAGTTAAATGAAGGTTACATTTTTTTTTTTTTTTTTTTTTATGAAACACAAGACTTGTTAATTGTGTTCTCTCTATGGTCTCTTTTCCCAGAAGTTGAATGGCTATACAGGGCTGTGTTATACAGTATCAATTTGTTACACAGCATCTTCCTAAAACATAAATAGGCTTCAGGACACTGCATGGTTGGTCCTGCCTCTAATATCAAAGGGCTCGTCTCCAACTTCTCCTTTCATCACTAGCATTGCAGCCGGTGAGTAATTGCTTGCGTGGAATCAATATATATATATATATATATATATCAATATATAACGGCCAAGTCACAAATGTGAACATTAAAGACCACGAGGATCCTGAAAGATAGGCTAAACTATGGAAATTCATTAAATTATTCCCCTCTCAGAGCTGCGCAAATTGGATTGTTCATCAATGCAATACACCGTCAATGGCCACCACATTTATATGCCCGTCTGGTCCCTGTGCGTGAGGAAATCAAGTAGCTTTGAAGCCTGACATGTATTTCAGCCTAAAGACCAACAGCACTAAATGAATAGGTGGCTGAAACCTACAATCCGAATGTGCCTTAGGTTCCAATGGAATTTATACTACTCTGCTGAAATAGCCATTCTCAGTCTCATTGCTGGAACCTGGGTGGGGAGAACGAAAGAAATGATTGTTTCTTTGTGGCAGAAATAATAATAATGTCTGGGATGGCAGAAGGTTTTCCCCTCCCCATTTAATAACCTGTCCAGGTGGGATATTGATTTACTCTGTACAGCGCCGCATGTTGCTGCTCAGAAATAAATCCTAAAGTTTCACACGGACTACCAAAAAGTGGTGACTTTGTAAACCACCACATTGCTTGTTGTGAGGCATTACAGCTAGTTTAGTCTGACAGGGCTGGTTGGATCAATAGGGTGTCCTCTCTCTCTCTCTCTCTCTCTCTTTCTCTCTGGGAGAACAAAGTACCAAGGACCTGACTTGCACAAGTAGGGAATTGTACCGGTCGTGTTACGGCTGTTTTTTTTTTGCATTTCTTACACAGCAGCTTTTGAACGAATCCTTTGAACTAGACGTTGCTAGCTAGACGTTTTCCCAGGTCAATCACCAGTGTCCCACATTAGTCCTTGGCCGATGGTATTGATTATTCTTCAATGCCAAAGCCACGTAACAGCATTTATGTTCTCCAATGGGTGACAGCCTTTCAGTAGGAGGCAGCAAGGTCCCCATGATGTCTGTAATCCTCAGCCAGGGTTGGCTAAGTTACTTTCTGCATGTAATCCATTACAGTTACTAGTTACATGCCCAAATTGTAATCCGTAATGTAACTTTTGGATTACCCCAAACTCACTAGCGTAATCTGATTACATTCAGTTACTTTTAGATTACTTTCCCCTTATTAAGAGGCATATCAAAAGTGTGTGAGTTTTGATCATGTGTCCATTAGGCCTGTGGATTTATTTTTTATAATCACCATGAATTAGATTGAGCGATAAAAGCCCCATTTTTATTCCATAGGCTGGGATCCTCACTATTCAGCTGTTTCAAGAACGGAATTTTTCACTGGCTGTCCACTGGTTTCAAAAACAATGATTGATAGGCAGCTTAAACTTCTTGAATTCAACCATTATTTGGTTCAAATGTAGATATTTTTTAACATCCATCCACAACAACCACAATCCGTAAGGCGCTAAGAGCTAAATGAGAGCTCAGCCGTGTGATTCACATCAATGCGCTAAGTTATGTAGACATCAATAATAAGTGATATCCGTATCGCCGTAGACTACACCCCTGCTGTCATCCTTACCTCCAAGCGTTTATTCAAATTGGATAATCTTTGGATGCCGACAGAAGTCGCGCCATTGGAAGACATAGCTTGGACTGTAGCCTACAAAAGCCACCAAACACATTTGGTGTGTGATCATAGTGGTCTCTTACTTGTGGTCCATCTCTCTGAGGTGTAGCAAATTTAAAACTTGTGGCTTTTTTAAAATGTTGATTTGAAATTCATTGAGAAAACAGAGAAGTGTCAAAGATTTTTTTTCACAAACATCCTTTCTGAATTTAAAAGTAATCCAAGAAGTTACCATCTAGTTTTTCTAAAGTATCTGTAATCTGATTACAATATTTTGCTGGTAACATAACGGATTACAGTTACCATTTTTTGTGTATTCCCTTACATTTAACGGATTATATGTAATCCGTAACTCCCCAACCCTGTACACAGCAAGGTCCCCATGATGTCTATAATCCACAACAAGGTCCCCATGATGTCTATAATCCACAACAAGGTCCCCATGATGTCTATAATCCACAACAAGGTCCCCATGATGTCTATAATCCACAACAAGGTCCCCATGATGTCTATAATCCACAGCAAGGTCCCCATGATGTCTATAATCCACAACAAGGTCCCCATGATGTCTATAATCCACAACAAGGTCCCCATGATGTCTATAATCCACAACAAGGTCCCCATGATGTCTATAATCCACAACAAGGTCCCCATGATGTCTATAATCCACAACAAGGTCCCCATGATGTCTATAATCCACAACAAGGTCCCCATGATGTCTATAATCCACAGCAAGGTCCCCATGATGTCTATAATCCACAACAAGGTCCCCATGATGTCTATAATCCACAACAAGGTCCCCATGATGTCTATAATCCACAGCAAGGTCCCCATGATGACTACAATCTACAGCAAGGTCCCCATGATGTCTATAATCTACAGCAAGTTCCCCATGATGTCTATAATCTACAGCAAGGTCCCCATGATGTCTATAATCTACAGCAAGGTCCCCATGATGTCTATAATCTACAGCAAGGTCCCCATGGTGTCTATAATCTACAGCAAGGTCCCCATGGTGTCTATAATCTACAGCAAGGTCCCCATGATGTCTATAATCTACAGCAAGGTCCCCATGATGTCTACAATCTACAGCAAGGTCCCCATGATGTCTATAATCCACAGCAAGGTCCCCATGATGTTCTATAATCCACAGCAAGGTCCCCATGAATTCTATAATCCACAGCTAGCTCTGCTCTGTAGATGTCTACTGGGGTTTAGCCAGCTGTTTGCCACTGGGGGAGAATGTATTACAGCACTGAAAACCTCATGAAATATTGAGATGATTGGTCTCCTCTCTGGCTGTGCCCCACATGGCACTCTATTCCCTATGCAGTGCACTACTTTTGACCAGAGC
This sequence comes from Salvelinus alpinus, assembly GCF_045679555.1. Taxonomy (NCBI): domain Eukaryota; kingdom Metazoa; phylum Chordata; class Actinopteri; order Salmoniformes; family Salmonidae; genus Salvelinus; species Salvelinus alpinus. Next base: position 43,561,768 of record NC_092099.1, on the reverse strand, counting down.
CATGCAAAAGTAGTGCGCTAAACGGGGAATAGGATGCCCATTTGCCTCTGCTCTCCGGCGGCGGCGGCGGCAGAGCTGCTGTCGTGCAGCAAGAGGAGTTACGTGTCTGAGCAACACTGTTCTAGTTAATTGTGCTGCTCAGACATTCTGTTGATGAGAAAGTGAATACCTTAAACTGGCCCAATAGTTACATCATCTAAAGAACAAACTTTACTTAATTTTAACGGACCTATTAAGTTTTGAACCAAGCCCTCCCCCTCTACTAGTCCACTGTACACAGAACCCCCCGCCCCCTGATGCTCCACACCCCTACAAAAATCCTTCAGACGGTTCACCAGCCCCCCAAATATACATGTTCCAGTGTGAGCCGAGCCCACACCAGCCCCAGCAGCACAGCTTTGAAAATGAAATACAGAAATATCTCATTTACATAAGTATTCACATCCCTGAGTCAATACATTAGAATCACTTTTGGCAGTGATGACAGCTGTGAGTCTTTCTGGGTAAGCCTCTAAGAGCTTTCCACACCTGTATTGTACAATATTTGCACGTTATTATTTTCAAAATTCTTCAAGCTCTGTCAAATTGGTTGTTGATCATTGTTTAGACAACCATTTTTCAGGTCTTGCCATAGATTTTTTTTAAAGTAGATTTATGTCAAAACTGTAACTCAGCCACTCTTGGTAAGCAACCCCAGTGTAGAGTTGGCCCTTGTCTTCTAGGTTATTGTCCAGCTGAAAGGTGAATTTGTCTCCCAGTTGTGGATGCCTATATCTTTGTAGGTTTCACATGTATTACATTTTGATTTCACATTTCAACACCACGTTTTCTAATGTGAGTAGAGTTAAACAACAACGTGATAATCACATTTGCAGATTCACATGTGAGAAAACTCTACATGTAAAAAATCTCACTTTCACGTGTAGAATTGCAAGATCATGTGGCGGTGAAATAGTGGGTTCTAATCCTGCCAGGTACAAAAAGCATACATGTGAAACTTAGAATATCACATGTCAAACGTTGGGAAAACACTTTTCTGAGACGTGAAAAATCCATGTGAAACTTCACACGTGTCCGAGAAGCATGTTTATTTTTATTTTTCACGTTATTTGGAAAAAGATTGGGAAAAAACGTGAAAAATGTCTAATTTGAAATATATATACAGTGGGGAGAACAAGTATTTGATACACTGCCGATTTTGCAGGTTTTCCTACTTAAAAAGCATGTAGAGGTCTGTACTTTTTATCATAGGTACACTTCAACTGTGAGAGACGGAATCTAAAACAAAAATCCAGAAAATCCCATTGTATAATCTTTAAGTAATTAATTAGCATTTTATTGCATGACATAAGTATTTGATACATCAGAAAAGCAGAACTTAATATTTACATGCTTTGTAAGTAGGAAAACCTGCAAAATCGGCAGTGTATCAAATACTTGTTCTCCCCACTGTATATGGAATTCCAAGTGACTTTCTTCATCTCTGTGTGTCTGGTTCTGACCAACAGAACTCCTCTCTGTGTGTCTGGTTCTGACCAACAGAACCCCTCTCTGTGTGTCTGGTTCTGACCAACAGAACCCCTCTCTGTGTGTCTGGTTCAGACCAACAGAACTCCTCTCTGTGTGTCTGGTTCTGACCAACAGAACTCCTCTCTGTGTGTCTGGTTCAGACCAACAGAACTCCTCTCTGTGTGTCTGGTTCAGACCAACAGAACTCCTCTCTGTGTGTCTGGTTCAGACCAACAGAACTCCTCTCTGTGTGTCTGGTTCTGACTAACAGAACTCCTCTCTGTGTGTCTGGTTCTGACCAACAGAACCCCTCTCTGTGTGTCTGGTTCAGACCAACAGAACTCCTCTCTGTGTGTCTGGTTCAGACCAACAGAACTCCTCTCTGTGTGTCTGGTTCTGACTAACAGAACTCCTCTCTGTGTGTCTGGTTCTGACCAACAGAACCCCTCTCTGTGTGTCTGGTTCTGACCAACAGAACTCCTCTCTGTGTGTCTGGTTCTGACCAACAGAACTCCTCTCTGTGTGTCTGGTTCTGACCAACAGAACTCCTCTCTGTGTGTCTGGTTCTGACCAACAGAACCCCTCTCTGTGTGTCTGGTTCTGACCAACAGAACTCCTCTCTGTGTGTCTGGTTCTGACCAACAGAACTCCTCTCTGTGTGTCTGGTTCTGACCAACAGAACTCCTCTCTGTGTGTCTGGTTCTGACCAACAGAACTCCTCTCTGTGTGTCTGGTTCTGACCAACAGAACTCCTCTCTGTGTGTCTGGTTCTGACCAACAGAACTCCTCTCTGTGTGTGTCTGGTTCTGACCAACAGAACCCCTCTCTGTGTGTCTGGTTCTGACCAACAGAACCCCTCTCTGTGATGACAAATATCTCCAACTGGAGTGGTTGTTTCCAACAACAAAATATTGACGAGGTATTGCAGAGTTCTTTGACAGAGTCATTCACCAATCCAATGTTTGACAAAGATGGAAAAACAACATCAATTTCAAGTGCATTTAAAAAAAAAAAAAGTATTTCAAATGTTTGCCTGACAGAGTAGCAATGAAACAAAGCAGAGCATCGCCTAATATTTGTGGGATGATCCTACTTCGCATAGTTTGTGTGTCTAGGGAAGGATTAAGACTCCGTGGCTACGCTGGCGGAGGCCGACGCCGAAAACACGTCCGTTTTTGCTCTGACTTCTGCAGGCTATAAAAAAGAAATATACACATTGAAACTTATTCAAGTCCTTTCCAGCGACTGCTGCCTTTTCCTTTTCTCAGATGTAGGCTTTTTAAACCCCGGCATCTATCTGAATAACTTTTTTTGTTACACAACCCTTTTTTTGAGTTGAGCACACCAATTCCGCTCTCTATGGTAGCAGTGCATTTACCTCGAGCATAACCTGGTCTTCCCCTTTACACACGGTTAAGCCCGAGGAGACCCCATTATAAAGCTATTGGTTTGGAAAAGATAGATTTCACAGCCCAGCTAACATGGAGTGGCTAACATCAGAGGCTTCCTACCTGACGCTCTCTGGTTAGTCTGTCCTAAATGGCACCCTAGTCCAAATTTAGTGCACTACCTTTTCCCTATTTAGTGCACCCTATTCCCTATTTAGTGCACTGCTTTTCCCTATTTTGTGCACTACTTTTAACCTGGGCCCTATGACCAATGGCACCCTATTCCCTATTTACTGCACCCTATTCCCTATTTTATGCACCTATTTTTAGTGCGCCCTATTTATATAGGTAATATAGTGCCATTTGGGACGAACTGTGTGCTTGAACAAGCTGATGGCCAATGAAAACTGACCACACACTCACCTCTGAGAGAGCAGCTTGGGAGCTCTGAGCGAAACCACCTTCGCCCAAAAATGTAATCTAAAAAACAATTTCCCCCTGCGTGTCCCCTAGCGAACGTCCCCTACACTCGCCAGGCCACAGCTAAGTTTTGCTTCACAGGTTCATTCCCGTGGTTTAAGTAAAGTCAATATTGTGCTGGACCGAGCCGAGCGTTACCTGGGGAATTACTCTGGTTGATCGTCCGAATAGGCGGATGGTTGTTATTTTGTGGCACCTCGATTTTCTTCACTTTTTCTGCAGCTCCCTCTCTCTCTCTCTTCTTTCAGAGTCACTTTTTCCCGCAGCTCCCTCTCCTTTCAGAGTCACTTTTCCCGCAGCTCCCTCTCTCTCTCTCTCCTTTCAGAATCACTTTTTCCCGCAGCTCCCTCTCTCTCTCTCCTTTCAGAGTCACTTTTTCCCGCAGCTCCCTCTCTCTCTCTCTCCTTTCAGAGTCACTTTTTCTGCAGCTCTCTCTCTCTCTCTTCTTTCAGAGTCACTTTTTCCCACAGCTCCCTCTCTCTCTCTCTCCTTTCAGAGTCACTTTTCCCGCAGCTCCCTCTCTCTCTCGCTCTCCTTTCAGAGTCACTTTTTCCCGCAGCTCTCTCTCTCTCCTTTCAGAGTCACTTTTCCCGCAGCTCCCTCTCTCTCTCTCTCTCCTTTCAGAGTCACTTTTTCCCGCAGCTCCCTCTCTCTCTCTCTCTCATTTCAGAGTCACTTTTCCCACAGCTCCCTCTCTCTCTCTCTCTCCTTTCAGAGTCACTTTTTCCCGCAGCTCTCTCTCTCTCTCTCCTTTCAGAGTCACTTTTCCCGCAGCTCTCTCTCTCTCTCTCTCTCCTTTCAGAGTCACTTTTTCCCGCAGCTCCCTCTCTCTCTCTCTCTCATTTCAGAGTAACTTTTCCCACAGCTCCCTCTCTCTCTCTCTCTCCTTTCAGAGTCACTTTTCCCACAGCTCCCTCTCTCTCTCTCTCTCCTTTCAGAGTCACTTTTCCCGCAGCTCCCTCTCTCTCTCTCTCTCCTTTCAGAATCACTTTTTCCCACCGCGCCCTCTCTCTCCTTCAGAATCAGCGGTGTCCTAATGTCCAGTGCTATAGCAGACTCTGCAAAATTACAGAAATAGTTAATAAAGATTCTGATTGCGAATCCCAAGTGAAACTCCAAAACAATTTTAATTCCGCGCAGCAAAGGAATCCTGGGATATAAATTAACTGTAATTGCAGGATGCCACGGCAACGGATCAGTTGCATTCCCGGAAAAAGTTGTCATGATCTGTCATTATTTTTTGTGCCCCGTTGCATAAACTAAGTAATTTGTTGTCTCTGTAAGGTGGCGGTTAATCAGGCTTGACTCATTTGATAGAACAATCAGAATAAAAATTAAAAAGATTATGAATTGATTAACTGTGCAGGTTAATACTTTATTTTTGTATTAATTAGGTGATTTTTAAATGATGATGACAATCTGAGAGAGATTCACTAAAGCTCACATTTACATATCACTGTCACGGGCCCAGTCTAACAGAACTCCTCTCTGTGTGTCTGGTTCTGACCAACAGAACTTCTCTCACGGGCCCCAGTGCCGAGGCAGCGATGATGGGATGACAATTAAGTTGATGATTAAACACTAATACTAATGATAATCATCATCACGTTTTTTTTTTCTCCCATGGGGGTTTCCTTCCTCCCTTCGTCACTCACAGTAATTAGAAAGTAATTGAATAGAGGAAGGTAGAAAGGAAAAGGTTTCCTTTACTAAAGTGGCATCTCATTCACATTTATATTATCAAAGCCACTAGACATTTTGATACGGAGCTTAATTCTGTTGATGCTTATCTTATCAATACTGCTAGAGCTACAATACTGCTATTGGGCAGTCAGATGGACTCATGTAGGCTAATGACAGGAGCCAGTCAGAGACTCATCATGTTGATAATAATGACAGGAGCCAGTCAGAGACTCATCATGTTGATAATAATGACAGGAGCCAGTCAGAGAGACTCATCATGTTGATAATAATGACAGGAGCCAGTCAGAGAGACTCATCATGTTGATAATAATGACAGGAGCCAGTCAGAGAGACTCATCATGTTGATAATAATGACAGGAGCCAGTCAGAGAGGCTCATCATGTTGATAATAATGACAGGAGTCAGTCAGAGAGACTCATCATGTTAATAATAATGACAGGAGTCAGTCAGAGAATCATCATGTTGATAATAAAGACAGGAGCCAGTCAGAGAGGCTCATCATGTTGATAATAATGACAGGAGCCAGTCAGAGAGACTCATCATGTTGATAATAATGACAGGAGTCAGTCAGAGAGACTCATCATGTTAATAATAATGACAGGAGTCAGTCAGAGAATCATCATGTTGATAATAATGACAGGAGCCAGTCAGAGAGACTCATCATGTTGATAATAATGACAGGAGCCAGTCAGAGACTCATCATGTTGATAATAATGACAGGAGCCAGTCAGAGAGACTCATCATGTTAATAATAATGACAGGAGTCAGTCAGAGACTCGTCATGTTGATAATAATGACAGGAGCCAGTCAGAGAGACTCATCATGTTGATAATAATGACAGGAGTCAGTCAGAGACTCATCATGTTAATAATAATGACAGGAGTCAGTCAGAGACTCGTCATGTTGATAATAATGACAGGAGTCAGTCAGAGACTCATCATGTTGATAATAATGACAGGAGTCAGTCAGAGAGACTCATCATGTTGATAATAATGACAGGAGTCAGTCAGAGACTCATCATGTTAATAATAATGACAGGAGCCAGTCAGAGAGACTCATCATGTTAATAATAATGACAGGAGCCAGTCAGAGAGACTCATCATGTTGATAATAATGACAGGAGCCAGTCAGAGAGACTCATCATGTTGATAATAATGACAGGAGTCAGTCAGAGAGACTCATCATGTTGATAATAATGACAGGAGTCAGTCAGAGACTCATCATGTTGATAATAATGACAGGAGCCAGTCAGAGAGACTCATCATGTTGATAATAATGACAGGAGTCAGTCAGAGAGACTCATCATGTTGATAATAATGACAGGAGCCAGTCAGAGAGACTCATCATGTTGATAATAATGACAGGAGTCAGTCAGAGAGACTCATCATGTTGATAATAATGACAGGAGCCAGTCAGAGACTCATCATGTTGATAATAATGACAGGAGCCAGTCAGAGAGACTCATCATGTTGATTATAATGACAGGAGCCAGTCAGAGACTCATCATGTTGATAATAATGACAGGAGCCAGTCAGAGAGGCTCATCATGTTGATAATAATGACAGGAGTCAGTCAGAGAGACTCATCATGTTGATAATAATGACAGGAGTCAGTCAGAGAGACTCATCATGTTGATAATAATGACAGGAGCCAGTCAGAGAGACTCATCATGTTGATAATAATGACAGGAGCCAGTCAGAGAGACTCATCATGTTGATAATAATGACAGGAGCCAGTCAGAGTCTCATCATGTTGATAATAATGACAGGAGCCAGTCAGAGACTCGTCATGTTGATAATAATGACAGGAGCCAGTCAGAGAGACTCATCATGTTGATAATAATGACAGGAGCCAGTCAGAGAGACTCATCATGTTGATAATAATGACAGGAGCCAGTCAGAGAGACTCATCATGTTGATAATAATGACAGGAGCCAGTCAGAGAGACTCATCATGTTGATAATAATGACAGGAGCCAGTCAGAGAGACTAATCATGTTGATAATAATGACAGGAGCCAGTCAGAGACTCATCATGTTGATTATAATGACAGGAATCAGTCAGAGAGACTCATCATGTTGATAATAATGACAGGAGCCAGTCAGAGAGACTCATCATGTTGATAATAATGACAGGAGCCAGTCAGAGAGACTCATCATGTTGATAATAATGACAGGAGCCAGTCAGAGAGACTCATCATGTTGATAATAATGACAGGAGCCAGTCAGAGAGACTCATCATGTTGATAATAATGACAGGAGCCAGTCAGAGACTCATCATGTTGATAATAATGACAGGAGCCAGTCAGAGAGACTAATCATGTTGATTATAATGACAGGAATCAGTCAGAGACTCGTCATGTTGATTATAATGACAGGAGCCAGTCAGAGAGACTCATCATGTTGATTATAATGAATCAGAATGTAACGATTGTCATATAGAGGAGAAGGAGAAGACCAAAGTGCAGCGTGGTAAGTATTCATAATTCCTTTAAATGAATACGAATACTACAACAAAACAACAAAAACGATAAACGAACAGTTCTGCAAGGTGACATACACTAAACAGAAAACAACCACCCACAAACACAGGTGGGAACAGGCTACCTAAGTATGATTCTCAATCAGAGACAACGATAGACAGCTGCCTCTGATTGAGAACCATACCAGGCCAAACACACCGAAATACAAAACAAGGACAACATAGAACACCAGACATAGAATGCCCACCCAAACTCACGCCCTGACCAAACCACAATAGAGACAAAAAAGGATCTCTACTGTCAGGGCGTGACACAGAACCACGATGAATAACCTCGTCTGAGACCTGAATACTTGTTTTGGCTCCCCAAGCTAAATGCCTAGGCTTCTGCTCACCGGGCTACCGCTGTCTTCTCAGGAACCAGATTGAAATCCCACATGGAGGAGAGCGGAGGCTGTGGAACTGTACAAATGGGAAACGGAGTGTGTCTGACTGACGGTCATATGGTTTCTGCCTCCGTCACAGGGTGGGCCAGCCAGTCTCACTGTACTGGAGCCTAGCTGGATCTGTCTCTCTGTCTGTAGTAGAGGACTGCTTGTACTAATCCAAACCCTTTCAGATCTGGAAACAGGTGTGTGAATGTGTGGTTGTGACAGTAGGATGGCGGTTGCCTCAGTCTCTGTGTGCCCCGTCACTCTGTAAATCTTCTTGCTGTGTCTGTCTGCCTATCTGCCTGTTTGCCTGCCTGCCTGTCTATCTGTCTGTCTGTCTGCCTGCCTGCCTGCCTGCCTGCCTGCCTGCCTGTAATAAAGTCTGTTTCCCAGAGAGAACAACAGATTACTTTACAACACCCTGATAGACCAGAGATCTGCAAGGCTCTGATAAGACCTGATTTAGACAAGTAACGATGGTGACCGAGCAGAAGAAACAGGAAGCCTCGCTGTGACCAGGAAGCCTGAACCGTGTGTTAATCCTCCTGGGTTGTGTTTCTCTCTCTGCTCTTTCACGCCGCCTCTCATATAATCTCCCCTCTTCAAACCTCTATCTGTCGTTATAGCAACGTCCAGTGTATCCCTTCACATAACTATTATTAATATTTACATGTTTTATTTAATTTAACCTTTTATTTAACTAGGCAAGTCAGTTAAGAACAAATTCTTATTTACAATGATGGCCTAGGAACAGTGGGTTAACTGCCTTGTTCAGGGGGCAGAACGACAGATTTTTACCTTGTCAGCTCGGGGATTCGATCTATTAAGGGGTTTTTAAGGGGAAGAAGTTTGGTTTTTCATTCGTTTTTTTGGAACAGATAGTGTATATTCTTCATTAGTTTACCGCTGCCTGGCCTGCCTACATGGACCATGTTATGCTGCTGCTGCATTATTTTCAAACTAGACACCCCCTATATTATTTCCCCGGGTTTAAAGCCTCGGCGCCAGTCAGCCTCGTGAATGCGGTGACAGTACAGTGGCTGTAACTGGCAGAGTTCCAGGAAACAGTTCCTGTTCCCGACCAACGTCAGGGGGAGACCTGAGAGGCCCGGGCCCAGTATACTTCCCAAATGGAACACTATACCCTATATAGTGCCCCATATAGGCCCCTGGTCAAAAGTAGTGCACTACTTAGGGAATAGGGTGCCATTTGGGACTCAGACACCCAGTGTACAGTTAGTTCGCTTTTTGTCTGCACTCAGATGCTGAATGGGATACATCTCTGTGGCAGGCGGAGAGATGAAGGGAGGCTGCAATGTGGCCCCGGCCGTGCCAGGTACTGTTGAATATGATTGAAGTTCAACCTGGGCTACCTGGTTAATTAGAGGCAATGGTCTGGCTGAGGCTCTGGATAGTCCAACAACACTGTTTTATTCTTTATGATTTTAACCTTTAACGTAGCACAACTGGGTGGGAAATGTGTTGAAGTTTTAACTATCTCTTCTCTACTAATGGTTTCTGTTTCATGGGTATTTCATGGTGATGAACAAAAACTAAAGCAGGAAGTACCAGTGACTCTCTCAATACGGAAGTGGTCAGATGATGCGGATGCTACGCTACAGGACTGTTTTGTTAGCACAGACTGGAATATGTTCCGGGATTCATCCAATGGCATTGAGGAGTATACCACCTCAGTCATTGGCTTCATCAATCAGCGCATTGACAAAGTCATTACCACAGTGACCGTCCGTACATACCCCAACCAGAAGTCATGGAATACAGGCAACATCCACACCGAGCTAAAGGTTAGAGCTGCCGCTTTCAAGGAGAGGGACACTAAGCCGGATTCTTATAAGAAATCCTGCAATGCCCTCAGACAAACCATCAAAAAGGCAAAGCATCAATACAGGACTGAGATTGAATCCTACTACACCGGCTCTGATGACACAACAGTTGTAGGCCTGATCACCAACAACGATGAGACAGCCAGTAAAGAGGAGGTCAGAGACCTGGTAGTGTGGTGCCAGAGCAACAACCTCTTCCTTAACTTGCGCAAGAAAAAGAAGCCGATTGTGAACTACAGGAAAAGGAGGACCAAACACACCCCCATTCACAACGACGGGGCTGTAGTGGAGCAGGTCGAGAGTTTCAAGTTCCTTGTTGTCCACATCATCAACAAACTATAATGGCCCAAAATACACCAAGAAGAGTTGTGAAGAGGGCACGACAATGGCTTTTCCCCCTCAGGAGACAGAAAATATTTGGCATGGGTCCCCAGATCCTCAAAAAGTTCTACAGCTGTACCATCGGGAGAATCCGGTATTATTGGAGGAGGCAGCCATGTAACACTTGGTCTTCGGTTGTGAGACCGGTTAGACGTACTGCCAATTCTCTACAAATGACATTGGAGGCGGCTTATGGTAGAGAAATGAAAATTAAATGATCTGGCAACAGCTCTGGTGGACATTCCTGCAGTCAGCATGCTCCCTTAAAACTTGTGTTGTGTGCATGTTTTAAAGTGGCCTTTTATTGTCCCCAGCACAAGGTGCACCTGTGTAATGATCATGCTGTTTAATCAGCTTCTTCATATGCCACACTTGTCAGGTGGATGGATTATTTTTGGGAAAGGGAGGTAGCCTGGTGGTTAGAGCGCTGAGCCAGTAACAGAAAAATGTAAAATAAAAGTTGCTGGAACGAATTCACGAGCTGACAAAGTAAAAAAATCTGTTCTACCCCTTATCAAGGCAGTTAACCCAATGTTCCCTGGGAGGCCGTCATTGTAAATAAAAATGTGTTCTTACCTGACTTGCTTAGTTAATAAAAAAAGGTTACATGTAAAAAAATATATATATGAAATCTTGGAAAAGGAGAAATGCTCATACACATGGATGTAAACAAATATGTGCACAAAATATAAGAGAAATACGATTTTTGCTTAATGGAAAATGTTGTAGATGTTCTCTTTCGGCTCATGAAACATGGGACCAATACTTTACCTGTTGCGTTTATACATTTTTGTTCAATGTATAACAAGCCACGGCCACGTGACTCACTGTCTAATAGGAGCAAACTATTTTCGTATTTCCGGTGGTGTACCTAATAAACTGTCCGGTAAGTGTATATCGAACATAAAAAACAGTAGTTTGGTTTGTCTGTGTGATCACTCATCTCAAACTAAACTACAGTTGGATAGGTATACCTCCATTTAGCCAGCGGTGATTGAGCTGACTCAGTGATTGTAAACAGTATTATTAGAGGAGGCAGCCATGTAAACAGTGTTTTTGGATCCCGATCCATTCTCCTAATTGCCAAAGCTTTCGTTAGATCATTTAATAAAGTCCAGCTGCAGTTCTACGAATGTTTACAGACGTTATTATGCTGTTATTGTAATGGTCTTCTCTATAAACGGAAACACAGGAAGGGTCCCAAATGGCACCCTATTTCCTATGCAGTGCACTGCTTTTGAGCAGAGCCCTATGGGACATGTAGGAAGTAGGGCACCATTTGAAAAACATACAGTATACAAAAGTTTGGACACAACTAGTCATATTTGAGATTCTTCAATGTAGCCACCCTTTGCCTTGATGACAGCTTTGCACACTCTTGGCATTCTCTCAACCAGCTTCATGAGGTAGTCACCTGGAATGGATTTCAATTAACTGGTTAAAAGTTATCTTCTGGAATTCCTTTCCTTCTTATTGTGTTTGAGCAAATCAGTTGTGTTGTGACATGGTAGGGTGGGTATAGAGAAGATAGCCCTGTTTGATAAAAGACTAAGTCCATATTATGGCAAAAACAGCTCAAATAAGTAAAGAGAAACGACAGTCCGTCATTACTTTAAGACATGAAGGTCGGTCAATTCGGAAAATGTCAAGAACTTTGAAAGTTTCTTCAAGTGCAGTTGCAAAAAATCTAACTCTATGATGAAAGTGGCTGTCATGAGGACCACCACAGGAAGGGAAGACCCAGAGTTACTGTACCTCTTCCGCAGAGGATACGTTCATCAGAATAACAGCCCAAATAAATGCTTCACAGAGTTCAAGTAACAGACACATCTCAACATCAACTGTTCAGAGGAGACTGTGCGAATCAGGCCTTCATAGTTGAATTGCTGCAACGAAACCACTACTAAAGGACACCAATAATAAGAAGAGACTTGTTTGGGCCAAGAAACACAAGCAATGGACACTAGACCGGTGGAAATCTGTCCTTTGGTCTGATGAGTCCAAATTTGAGATTTTTGGTTCCAACCACTGTGTCTTTGTGAGACTCAGAGTAGGTGAACAGATGATCTCTGCATGTGTGGTTCCTACCGTTAAGCATGGAGGAGGAGGTGTAATGGTGTGGGGGTGCTTTTCTGGTGACACTGTCTGTCATTTATTTAGAATTCAAGGCACAATTAACCATTATGGCTTCCACAGCATTCTGCAGCGATGCGCCATTCCATCTAGTTTGCGCTTAGTGGGACTATCATTTGTGTTTGAATAGGATAATGACCCAACACACCTCCAGGCTATGTAAGGAATATTTGACCAGGAAGGAGAGTGATGGAGTGCTGCATCAGATGACCTGGCCTCCACAATCCCCTGACCTCAACCCAATTCAGATGGTTTGGAATGAGTTGGACCGCAGAGTGGATTGAAAAGCAGACAAAAAGTGGGAACTCCTTCAAGACTGTTGGAAAAGCATTCCAGGTGAAGCTGCTTGAGAGAATGCCAAGAGTGTGCAACGCTGTCATTAAGGCAAAGGGTGGCTACTTTGAAGGATCTCAAAAAATATATATATATTGATTTCGTTTAACACTTCTTTGGTTACTACATGATTCCATATGTGTTATTTCATAGCTGTGATGTCTTCACTATTATTCTACAATGTAGAAAATAGTCAAAAATAAAGAAAACCCCTTGAATGAGTGGGTGTGTCCAAACCTTTGACTGGGACTGTATACCGTTTGAGATTACGCACATTCTCCTCATTCATTCAACCAAACCAGGCAACAAACAGAGAAGAGACTAATTATGGCCATGTAGCCACAAATGAGTCTGGAGTGTATCAACCACTGAAGCTTGCAGTAAAGAGTTTTTTATTTTTTTATTTCACCTTTATTTAACCAGGTAGGCTAGTTGAGAACAAGTTCTCATTTGCAACTGCGACCTGGCCAAGATAAAGCATAGCAGTGTGTACAGACAACACAGAGTTACACATGGAGTAAACAATAAACAAGTCAATAACATGGTAGAAAAAAAAGAGAATCTATATACAATGTGTGCAAAAGGCATGAGGTAGGCAATAAATCGAATAATTACAATTTAGCAGATTAACACTTGAGTGATAAATCATCAGATGATCATGTGCAAGAAGAGATACTGGTGTGCAAAAGAGCAGAAAAGTAAATAAATAAAAGCAGTATGGGGGGTGAGGTAGGTAAATTGGGTGGGTAGTTTACAGATGGACTATGTACAGCTGCAGCGATCGGTTAGCTGCTCGGATAGCAGATTTTTAAAGTTGTTGAGGGAGATAAAAGTCTCCAACTTCAGAGATTTTTGCAATTCGTTCCAGTCGCAGGCAGCAGAGAACTGGAAGGAAAGGCGTCCAAATGAGGTTTTGGCTTTAGGGATGATCAGTGAGATACACCTGCTGGAGCGCGTGCTGCGGGTGGGTGTAGCCATCGTGACCAGTGAACTGAGATAAGGCGGCACTTTACCTAGCATAGCCTTGTAGATGACCTGGAGCCAGTGGGTCTGACGACGAACATGTAGCGAGGGCCAGCCGACTAGGGCATACAGGTCGCAGTGGTGGGTCGTATAAGGTGCTTTAGTAACAAAACGAATGGCACTGTGATAAACTGCATCCAGTTTGCTGAGTAGAGTATTGGAAGCTATTTTGTAGATGACATCGCCGAAGTCGAGGATCGGTAGGATAGTCAGTTTTACTAGGGTAAGTTTGGCGGCGTGAGTGAAGGAGGCTTTGTTGCGGAATAGAAAGCCGATTCTTGATTTGATTTTGGATTGGAGATGTTTGATATGAGTCTGGAAGGAGAGTTTGCAGTCTAGCCAGACACCTAGGTACTTATAGATGTCCACATATTCTAGGTCGGAACCGTCCAGGGTGGTGATGCTAGTCGGGCGTGCGGGTGCAGGCAGCGAACGGTTGAAAAGCATGCATTTGGTTTTACTAGCGTTTAAGAGCAGTTGGAGGCCACGGAAGGAGTGTTGTATGGCATTGAAGCTCGTTTGGAGGTTAGATAGCACAGTGTCCAAGGAAGGGCCGGAAGTATATAGAATGGTGTCGTCTGCGTAGAGGTGGATCAGGGAATCGCCCGCAGCAAGAGCAACATCATTGATGTATACAGAGAAAAGAGTCGGCCCGAGAATTGAACCCTGTGGTACCCCCATAGAGACTGCCAGAGGACCGGACAACATGCCCTCCGATTTGACACACTGAACTCTGTCTGCAGAGTAGTTGGTGAACCAGGCAAGGCAGTCATTAGAAAAACCGAGGCTACTGAGTCTGCCGATAAGAATATGGTGATTGACAGAGTCGAAAGCCTTGGCCAGGTCGATGAAGACGGCTGCACAGTAATGTCTTTTATCGATGGCGGTTATGATATCGTTTAGTACCTTGAGCGTGGCTGAGGTGCACCCGTGACCGGCTCGGAAACCGGATTGCACAGCGGAGAAGGTACGGTGGGATTCGAGATGGTCAGTGATCTGTTTGTTGACTTGGCTTTCGAAGACCTTAGATAGGCAGGGCAGGATGGATATAGGTCTGTAACAGTTTGGGTCCAGGGTGTCTCCCCCTTTGAAGAGGGGGATGACCGCGGCAGCTTTCCAATCCTTGGGGATCTCAGATGATACGAAGGAGAGGTTGAACAGGCTGGTAATAGGGGGTGCGACAATGGCGGCGGACAGTTTCAGAAATAGGGGGTCCAGATTGTCAAGCCCAGCTGATTTGTATGGGTCCAGGTTTTCCAGCTCTTTCAGAACATCTGCTATCTGGATTTGGGTAAAGGAGAAGCTGGGGAGGCTTGGGCGAGTAGCAGCGGGGGGGGCGGGGCTGTTGGCAAAGGTTGGAGTCGCCAGGAGGAAGGCATGGCCAGCCATTGAGAAATGCTTGTTGAAGTCTTCGATTATCACGGATTTATCGGTGGTGACCGTGTTACCTAGCCTCAGTGCAGTGGGCAGCTGGGAGGAGGTGCTCTTGTTCTCCATGGACTTTACAGTATCCCAGAACTTTTTGGAGTTAGAGCTACAGGATGCAAATTTCTGCTTGAAAAAGCTGGCCTTTGCTTTCCTGACTGACTGCGTGTATTGGTTCCTGACTTCCCTGAACAGTTGCATATCGCGGGGGCTCTTCGATGCTATTGCAGTTCGCCACAGGATGTTTTTGTGCTGGTCGAGGGCAGTCAGGTCTGGAGTGAACCAAGGGCTATATCTGTTCTTGGTTCTGCATTTTTTGAACGGAGCATGCTTGTCTAATATGGTGAGGAAGTAACTTTTAAAGAATGACCAGGCATCCTCAACTGACGGGATGAGGTCAATATCCTTCCAGGGTACCCGGGCCAGGTCGATTAGAAAGGCCTGCTCGCAGAAGTGTTTTAGGGAGCGTTTGACAGTGATGAGGGGTGGTCGTTTGACCGCGGACCCGTGGCGGATACAGGCAATGAGGCAGTGATCGCTGAGATCTTGATTGAAGACAGCAGAGGTG
Organism: Salvelinus alpinus; assembly: GCF_045679555.1. Classification (NCBI taxonomy): domain Eukaryota; kingdom Metazoa; phylum Chordata; class Actinopteri; order Salmoniformes; family Salmonidae; genus Salvelinus; species Salvelinus alpinus. The sequence continues at coordinate 43,546,070 of NC_092099.1, read as the reverse complement.
TATTTGGAGGGCAGGTTGGTCAGGATAATGTCTATTAGGGTGCCCATGTTTACGGATTTAGGGTTGTACCTGGTGGGTTCCTTGATGATTTGTGTGAGATTGAGGGCATCAAGCTTGGATTGTAGGACTGCCGGGGTGTTAAGCATATCCCAGTTTAGGTCACCTAACAGAACAAACTCTGAAGCTAGATGGGGAGCGATCAATTCACAGATGGTGTCCAGGGCACAGCTGGGAGCTGAGGGGGGTCGGTAGCAGGCGGCAACAGTGAGAGACTTATTTCTGGAGAGATTAATTTTTAAAATTAGAAGTTCGAACTGTTTGGGCATAGACCTGGAAAGTATGACAGAACTTTGCAGGCTATCTCTGCAGTAGATTGCAACTCCTCCCCCTTTGGCAGTTCTATCTTGACGGAAAGTGTTATAGTTGGGTATGGAAATCTCAGAATTTTTGGTGGCCTTCCTAAGCCAGGATTCGGACACGGCAAGGACATCAGGGTTGGCAGAGTGTGCTAAAGCGGTGAGTAAGGCAAACTTAGGGAGGAGGCTTCTGATGTTGACATGCATGAGGCCAAGGCTTTTTCGATCACAGAAGTCAACAAATGAGGGTGACTGGGGACATGCAGGGCCTGGGTTTACCTCCACATCACCCGAGGAACAGAGGAGTAGTAGGATGAGGGTGCGGCTAAAGGCTATCAAAACTGGTCGCCTAGAGCGTTGGGGACAAAGAATAAAAGGAGCAGATTTATGGGCGTGGTAGAATAGATTCTGGGCATAATGTGCAGACAGGGGTATGGTGGGGCGCGGGTACAGCGGAGGCAAGCCCAGGCACTGGGTGATGATAAGAGAGGTTGTATCTCTGGACATGCTGGTCTCAATGGGTGAGGTCACCGCATGTGTGGGGGGTGGGACAAATGAGGTATCAGAGGTACGGAGAGTGGAACTACAGGGTCCATTGCAAACCAAAACAATGATAATGATAACTAGCCTGAACAACAGTATGCAAGGCATATTGATATTTGAGAGAGACATACAATAAGGCATAAAGTGATTGCAGGTCTTGATTGGGAGAGCTAGCTAAAACAACAGGTAAGATAACAGCAGCAATAACAGGGTGCTAGTCTAACACAGCAACAACAGGTAAAAATGGCGACGACTAGGCAGAGAGGGTCGGATTAACTACACACAGATCCTGAGTTAAAGCACAGAGCCGACAGATAAAACACAAATAAACAGAATGGAGTACCGTGAATTAATGGACAGTCAAGCATGCATCAGCTATGTAGCCAAGTGATCATAGTGTCCAGGGGGCAGCCGTAGATGGAGCAGGGAGGCCTCCACTAAGCTAGCACGCGGCGTTTAAAGTTAGTAGCCCGGGGGGTGGTCTGCTCAGACGTGGTCGTGTCGACAGAGAATCCAAGCCGGATGGCGAAAGAGAGGTTGTGAATTGTAGAATTGTGTTTGCTAACTGGTGCTAGCTTCGTGGCAGTGGCGCTAGCTGCGCTAGCTGCGCTAGCTGCAAGCTAGCTGTGAGGATCAGAAGTAGTGGCTCAGGGATTACGGCAGGAATCCGGCGTTGTTGTCGAGAGACAGTCCGATGCTGGTAAATTGGTGAGTAATATCCAGGCTAATAACAGGGCTGGTGTCTGTGCAGAAGGTAAAAGCTACTAGCAGCGGCAAAAAAAAAATGGCTAAATTAGCTTGTAGCTGATTTAGACCAGTTGTGATGGATTGGCAGGGCTCTGTGTCGGCAAAAAAAGGTCCAGTCCAATTGGCAAAAGAGGTATTGTAGCCCAAGAATTCGCTGGTAGACCTCTTCGGCTAGCCGGCAGATGGGCCTAGCTCGAGGCTAGCTCAAGGCTAACTGGTGCTTGCTTCGGGACAGAGGTGTTAGCCAGTAGTAGCCACTCGGTTGCAGCTAGCTAGCTGTGATGATACGGTGTAATTGTCCAGAGCTTGCGTCAGGAATCCGGTGATGTGGTAGAGAAAAAGCAGTCCTATATGCTCTGGGTTGATATCGCGCTTGCAGACTGGCAGGTATTGGCCCAACCAAGCTGGCTGTGTCCGAGTTAAGGGTGAAGACCGCAGCAGTGGCTAACTGACTACTAGCTAGTAGCTAGTTATCTGGCTAGCTTCTGATTGGGGCTACGGTTCTAAAGTATAAAAAATAGCAGGTCCGTACCACATTGGGTGAGGCGGAATGTAGGAATGTATATTCAGTTCCTAGATGGAAAGTGAAATTAAAATATATACGAAATGTATACGAAAAATACGAAGACTATTTACACGGGACAAGACAAGACAAACACACGTCCGACTGCTACGCCATCTTGAGAACGGGTAAGTAAGTAAGGTCCTAGTCAGAACATCAACCATGCTAATCATACCATTGTCTTTGGTTGCTAGTATCTTGTTGTTGAATGGTAGAACACTTCTCTACACATTAGAGAGGAGGGCCCGCATTCATTAGTGGACACAGTTGCAAAGCAAAACATTTTAAAACATTGTGCAACGGAAAAACGAAAAATCTACGTTTCTTACTGTCCCTGTCCCAGTGTTCAAGAAAAACACCTTCACCAATCACCTTGGTCATCATGAAGTGCTTCAAAAGACTGGGCATGTCCCACATCAAGGCCAGCATGCCAAGCTCACTGGACCCATCCAGGACAGGACCGTGCTCCCACCCATCCAGGACATCTACTCAAAATGGTGCCTGAGGAAGGTCCGCAGCATCATCAAGGACCCCACACCCCAGTCACGAGCTGTTCACTCCCTTACCGTCTGGCAGACTGTATCAGGGCATGAGGTCTGATACCAACAGGCTCAGAGACAGTTTCTATCTACAAGCCATCAGACTGTATCAGAGCATGAGGTCTGATACCAACAGGCTCAGAGACAGTTTCTATCTACAAGCCATCAGACTGCTGAACACTTGAACTGGACTGACCACCTGCTCTGATGCTCACGCCTTAGCACACACACACACACACACACACACACACACACACACACACACACACACACACACACACACACACACACACACACACACACACACACACACACACACACACACACACACACACACACACACACACACACACAGACAGAGAGGTAACTATTGGACTATACATTGTGCCTTCCTGTATTATACTGATGCTAAAATGTTTATTCTATTCTACTGATACATTTTACTTTATGTTCGTATTCTTATATTTTATTATTTATTTTTGTCATTGCGTTGTCGAGAAGAAACCTGAAAGTAAGCATTTCGTTGGATGATGTATACCATGCCTATCCCGTACATACAACTAAATAAAACTTTTAAACAAACTGTAACTTAAAAGTCTCTTATGGGACAAGTTCAGAGAGTACCTCCCCGTTTTGGCCCTGTAGAGCTCTAAAAGGAGAAAAAAAAAGATCATTTAAGCTCAATTATCAAGTCACCCACTGAGTGTGTTACTATACCGACAGTCCCTTCACAATGTATTCACACCTCTTGACTTGTTCTCTTTATTTCTTCTGTTACAACCTGAATTTAAAATGGATTAAATTACGATTTTTTTTTGTCACTGGCCTACACACAATACCCTATAACGTCAAAATGGAGCTATGTTTTAGTAAATTTTTACAAATTAATTACAAATGAAAAGCTGAAATGTCTTGAGTCAATTAGTATTCAACCCCTTTTTAAAGGCAAGCTTAAATAAGTTTAGGTTTAAAAATGTGCTGAACAAGTCACATAATAGGTTGCATTGACTCACTCTGTTTACAATAATAGTGTTTAAGTAGATTTTCTATTGACCTTCTCCTCTCTGTACCCCACACATACAATTATCTGTAAAGTCCCTGAGTCGAGCAGGGAATTTCAAACACAGATTCAACCACAAAGACCAGGGAGGTTTTCCAATGCCTCTCAAATAAGGGTATCTATTGGTAGATGGGTAAAAATAAAAAGAGCAGACATTGAATATCCCTTTGAGCATGTGAAAGTTATTCATTACACTTTAGACGGTGTATATATAGACACAGTCACTACATACTGTAAATACAGGCTGTACTGCCCTATGGAAATCAAATCAAATCAAAGTTTATTTGTCACGTGTGCCGAATACAACAGGTGTAGTAGACCTTACAGTGAAATGCTTACTTACAGGCTCTAACCAATAGTGCAAAAAAAAAAGGATGAGGTGAACAATAGGTAGGTAGAGAAATAAAAACAACAGTAAAAAGACTAAATAAAACTCTTGAACTCCCGATCACGGCCAGTTATGATACAGCCCAGGATCAAACCAGTATCTGTAGTGACGCCTCTAGCACTGCAATGCAGCGTCAATCGGGAGCCCATAAAGCTCCCTGATCACCCACGACTGCATGGCATTGCACGACACCAACTCCATCATCAAATTTGCTTCCTAACTCAGTTGCTGGAGAGGAAGGAAACTGCTCAGGGATTTCTCAATGAGGCCAGCGGTGACTTTAAAACAGTTTAAGAGGTTAATGGTTGTGTTAGGAGAACGTACAGTATCAACAACACTGTAGTTAATCCACAGTACTAACCTAATAGACAGTGAAAAGAAGGAAGCCTGTACAGAATATTAATACTCGAAAAACATGCATCCTGTTTGCAACAAGGCAGTAACATGTAGCAAAGCAATTCACTTTTTGCCCTTAATACAAAGTGTTATGTTTGGGACAAATCCAGTACAACACATTACTGAGTACCACTCTCCATATTTTCAAGCATAGTGGTGGCTGCATCATGTTATGGGTATGATTGTAATCGTTAAGGGAGTTTTTCAGGATACACCAATAAACCTAATGGAGCTAAGCACAGGCAACATCCTAGAGGACAATCTGGTTCAGGCTTTCCACCCAACACTTGGAGATGATTTCACCTTTCAGCAGGACAATAACCTAAAACACAAGGCCAAATGTATACTGAAGTTGCTTACCAAGAAGACAGGGAATCACCCAGAGTGGCCAAGTTACAGTTTTACATCTGCTTGAAAATCTATGGCAAGACCTGAAAATGGTTGTCTAGCAACGATCAACAAACAATTTGACATAGCTTGAATAATTTTCAAAATAATAATGGGCAACTGTTGTAGAATCCAGGTGTGGAAAGCGCTTAGAGACTTACCCAGTAAGACTCACAACAGTAATCGCTGCCAAAGTTGCTTCTACAATGTATTTACTCAGGGGTATGAATGCTTATGTAAATTAGATAATTCTGTATTTCAATTTTGCTAACATTTCTAAAAACATGTTTTCACCAGGTCATTATGGGGTATTGTGTGTAGATGGGTAAAAAAAATATATATATTTATTCCATTTTGGATTCTTGCTGTAACACAAAACAAATGTGGAATATCTCAAGGGGTATGAATACTTTCTGAAGTCACTGTCTTGGAGATTAAGTAACAAAAGTTAACTAAATTCCATGGTCTTTTATATTTTGTTTTTTTTTACAAGTACTCTTTGTGGATGTCAAAAATCCATCACCCTTTTCCCAGCTTCTTTGTCTCTCTACCAAGGGAATAATCCTGATCCCTATGTGATGTGAGCGTGCCTTACCCTGTTACACAACCAGAGACTAAAAACTACAAGCTGTCAATCAAACTATTCAGACTCTAAAGCTTGGTTGGGTAGAGGTTTCCAAAACATTGAATGGTTGGGTTTCTTAGATCGTTACTCGTATGTACAGAGAGTTGATATTTCCCCAGGGAACATGATAAAGAGATGAGTAATCAAATCAAATCAAAGTGTATTTGTCACGTGCTCCGAACACAACCGGTGGAGACCTTACAGTGAAAGACTTACTTAGAGGCCCTCACCAACAAGTTAAAAATAGGTATTAGATAAACAACAGATAAGTAAAGAAAGAAAAAAAAAAAACTGTAAAATGACAGTGAAAATAACAGCAGTGAGGCTATATACATTGTGTTACGGTAAAGAGTCAATGTGGAGGCTATATACAGGGTGTTACGGTACAGAGTCAATGTGGAGGCTATAGACAGGGGGTACCGGTACAGAGTCAATGTGGAGGCTATATACAGGGTGTTACGGTAAAGAGTCAATGTGGAGGCTATAGACAGGGGGTACCGGTACAGAGTCAATGTGGAGGCTATATACAGGGTGTTACGGTAAAGAGTCAATGTGGAGGCTATATACAGGTGGTACCGGTACAGAGTCAATGTGGAGGCTATATACAGGGGGTACCGGTACTGAGTCAATGTGGAGGCTATATACAGGGGGTACCAGTACAGAGTCAATGTGGAGGCTATATACAGGGTGTTACGGTACAGAGTCAATGTGGAGGCTATATACAGGTGGTACCGGTACAGAGTCAATGTGGAGGCTATATACAGGGTGTTACGGTACAGAGTCAATGTGGAGGCTATATACAGGTGGTACCGGTACAGAGTCAATGTGGAGGCTATATACAGGGGGTACCGGTACAGAGTCAATGTGGAGGCTGTATACAGGTGGTACCGGTACAGAGTCAATGTGGAGGCTATATACAGGTGGTACCGGTACAGAGTCAATGTGGAGGCTGTATACAGGTGGTACCGGTACAGAGACAATGTGGAGGCTGTATACAGGTGGTACCGGTACAGAGTCAATGTGGAGGCTATATACAGGTGGTACCGGTACAGAGTCAATGTGGAGGCTATATACAGGTGGTACCGGTACAGAGACAATGTGGGGGGCACCGGTTAGTCAAGCTAATTGCGGTAATATGTACATGTCGGTATAGTTAAAGTGACTATGCATATATGATAAACAGCGAGTAGCGGCAGAGTAAAAGAGGCTACCCAGACAAATAGTCCATTTGATTACTTGTTCAGGAGTGTTATGTCTTGGGGGTAATGGCTGGCAGAGATACAAAATATACGTTATGTTATCTACCTACCGTACCAGCCAAGCCTTGATCACATTCACAACTCCACCAATGGGAATGGCTCATTCAAAGGAAGAGAGGATGATAGGAAGAGAGGAGGATAGGAAAATAGGAGAGGAGGATAGGAAGAGAGGAGGACAGGAAGAGAGGATAGGAAAATAGGAGAGGAGGATAGGAAGAGAGGAGGATAGGAAGAGAAGAGGACAGGAAGAGAGGTGGATAGAAGGAGATGAGGACAGGAAGAGAAGAGGACAGGAAGAGAGGAGGATAGGAAGAGAGGAGGATAGGAAGAGAAGAGGACAGGAAAGTAGGTGAAAGGAGGATAGGAAGAGAGGAGGACAGGAAAATAGGTGAAAGGAGGATAGGAAGAGAGGAGGACAGGAAGAGAGGAGGAAAGGAGGATAGGAAGAGAGGAGGATAGGAAGAGAGGAGGATAGGAAGAGAAGAGGATAGGAGGAGATGAGGACAGGAAGAGAGGTGGATAGAAGGAGATGAGGATAGGAGGAGATGAGGATAGGAAGAGAGGTGGATAGAAGGAGAGGTGGATAGGAAGAGAGGTGGATAGAAGGAGATGAGGATAGGAAGAGAGGAGGATAGGAAAATAGGTGAAAGGAGGATAGGAAGAGAAGAGGACAGGAAGAGAGGTGGATAGAAGGAGATGAGGACAGGAAGAGAGGTGGAGAGGAGGAGATGAGGAGATGAGGATAGGAAGAGAGGAGGATAGGAAGAGAGGAGGATAAGAAGTCAGTCACTCACTCAGTCACTCACTCACTCACTTCCTAACTCAGTCAGACACTCACTCTCTCTCCCATAGGGTTCTGGTCAACAGCAGTGCACTATATAGGGACTAGGCTGCCATTTGGGACTCAGACGGTCTAACAGTTCTTGATATACCCCTCAGATAGGGACCGCCTGGGAGCGTTTATACAATAATATCTGTCACGGCGGAGGAACGGGAGCAGAGATAGGTCGTGATGGATAACCCTGTCACCACTGAGGGATTACGGCTCCAGACATGAAGGTGTTGTGGCTAAGCACTTCATCATGGCCAATCGTTTAAAAAAAAAAAATGTATGACATTGTGGAAAAGCCTTCACAGATCCACACTGTCAGGGCACCCTGTTCCGTTTGTAAAGGGGCCCCTGGTCCGAGGTAGTGCACTTCAGAATATAAACAATATGGTGTCATTTGAGAGGATCACTCTCACTGACAGACACTGCCCCATTGAGGTGTGACACAAACCATTTAGCTTATGGCAGAAGCTATCACAAATAAAAGGTGGTTTTCTGTAAGTAACATGTGAATGGACAGTCATTGATCAAGAGGGTCATCTTATTAATGTACCTGGTGTCTTAGGGTCCATCACTACATAGGGAGACAATTCAAAATAAAATACAACACAACAGGAACTGCAAGCTACTGTACGTACCAGAGAGGGGGTTGGGCTCCTCTCTCTTCCTGGTGCCAGAGGTATGGATTGCAGGCGGCTGCTCTCTCCTCAGGGAATATAGGAGAGGCAGGGAATATAATACATTTAGTTGGCTGAATGCCAGGCACCATAAAGAGAGAGGCATAAGACATGTAGAAATCACCTTGCTTCCGTGTAGAGAAAAAAATATATCCTTTAAAAGTGTGTTTTTAATTATGTTCAGTGCGTACTGTATCTGAGTGACTTCTGCGTTGATAGCCACTGCGATATCTGCTATAGCTGGCTAACTCTTGTTGTTGTTGTTGTGATGAGTCATGCATTCTATTATTCTCCTAATGAAAAAAATCAACAACATTGTTTTGGTAATAGTTTTAATTTAACATCAAAATCAGGAAGACATGAGTTTAATGAACCTCTAACTAAAGCACGTCTTTAAGAGTCCATATGGAATAACCTCCTCTGAGTCCAGATGAAATAGCCTCCTTAAGAGTCCATATGGAATAGCCTCCTTAAGAGTCCATATGGAATAGCCTCTTCTAAGAGTCCAGATGGAATAGCCTCCTCTAAGAGTCCAGATGGAATAGCCTCCTTAACAGTCCAGATGGAATAGCCTCCTTAACAGTCCAGATGGAATAGCCTCCTCTAAGAGTCCATATGGAATAACCTCCTTAAGAGCCCAGATGGAATAGCCTCTAAAAGTCTAGATGGAATAGCCTCCTCTAAGAGTCCAGATGGAATAGCCTCCTCTAAGAGTCCAGATGGAATAGCCTCGAATAGTCCAGATGGAATAGCCTCCTTAAGAGTCCAGATGGAATACCCTCCTCTAAGAGTCCAGATGGAATAGCCTCTAAGAGTCCAGATGGAATAGCCTCCTCTAAGAGTCCAGATGGAATAGCCTCTAAGAGTCCAGATGGAATAGCCTCGAATAGTCCAGATGGAATAGCCTCCTTAAGAGTCCAGATGGAATAGCCTCTAAGAGTCCAGATGGAATAGCCTCTAAGAGTCCAGATGGAATAGCCTCTAAGAGTCCAGATGGAATAGCCTCTAATAGTCCAGATGGAATAGGCTCCTCTTAAGAGTCCAGATGGAATAGCCTCTTAAGAGTCCAGATGGAATAGCCTCTAAGAGTCCAGGTGGAATAGCCTCTAAAAGTCCAGATGGAATAGCCTCTAAGAGTCCAGATGGAATAGCCTCCTTAAGAGTCCAGATGGAATAGCCTCCTTAAGAGTCCAGATGGAATAGCCTCTAAGAGTCCAGATGGAATAGGCTCCTCTTAAGAGTCCAGATGGAATAGCCTCTTAAGAGTCCAGATGGAATAGCCTCTAAGAGTCCAGATGGAATAGCCTCTAAAAGTCCAGATGGAATAGCCTCTAAGAGTCCAGATGGAATAGCCTCCTTAAGAGTCCAGATGGAATAGCCTCCTTAAGAGTCCAGATGGAATAGCCTCCTTAAGAGTCCAGATGGAATAGCCTCATTAAGAGTCCAGATGGAATAGCCTCTAAGAGTCCAGATGGAATAGCCTCTTAAGAGTCCAGGTGGAATAGCCTCCTTAAGAGTCCAGATGGAATAGCCTCCTTAAGAGTCCAGATGGAATAGCCTCCTTAAGAGTCCAGGTGGAATAGCATCTAATAGTCCAGATGGAATAGCCTCCAATAGTCCAGATGGAATAGCCTTAAGAGTCAAGATGGAATAGCCTCCTTAAGAGTCCAGATGAAATAGCCTCTAAGAGTCCAGATAGAATAGCCTCCTCTTAAGAGTCCAGATGGAATAGCCTCCTTAAGAGACCAGATTGAATAGCCTCTAAGAGTCCAGATGGAATAGCCTCCTTAAGAGTCCAGATGGAATAGCCTCATTAAGAGTCCAGATGGAATAGCCTCTAAGAGTCCAGATGGAATAGCCTCGAATAGTCCAGATGGAATAGCCTCCTTAAGAGTCCAGATGGAATAGCCTCTAAGAGTCCAGATGGAACAGCCTCTAAGAGTCCAGATGGAATAGGCTCCTCTTAAGAGTCCAGATGGAATAGCCTCTAAAAGTCCAGATGGAATAGCCTCTAAGAGTCCAGATGGAATAGCCTCCTTAAGAGTCCAGATGGAATAGCCTCCTTAAGAGTCCAGATGGAATAGCCTCCTTAAGAGTCCAGATGGAATAGCCTTAAGAGTCCAGATGGAATAGCCTCCTTAAGAGTCCAGGTGGAATAGCCTCCTTAGGAGTCCAGATGGAATAGCCTTAAGAGTCCAGATGGAATAGCCTCCTTAAGAGTCCAGATGGAATAGCCTCTTAGAGTCCAGACGGAATAGCCTCCTTAAGAGTCCAGATGGAATATTCTCCTTAAGAGTCCAGGTGGAATAGCCTCTAATAGTCCAGATGGAATAGCCTCCTTAAGAGACCAGATGGAATAGCCTCTAAGAGTCCAGATGGAATAGCCTCCTTAAGAGTCCAGATGGAATAGCCTCATTAAGAGTCCAGATGGAATAGCCTCTAAGAGTCCAGATGGAATAGCCTCGAATAGTCCAGATGGAATAGCCTCCTTAAGAGTCCAGATGGAATAGCCTCTAAGAGTCCAGATGGAATAGCCTCTAAGAGTCCAGATGGAACAGCCTCTAAGAGTCCAGATGGATTAGGCTCCTCTTAAGAGTCCAGATGGAATAGCCTCTAAAAGTCCAGATGGAATAGCCTCTAAGAGTCCAGATGGAATAGCCTCCTTAAGAGTCCAGATGGAATAGCCTCCTTAAGAGTCCAGATGGAATAGCCTCCTTAAGAGTCCAGATGGAATAGCCTTAAGAGTCCAGATGGAATAGCCTCCTTAAGAGTCCAGATGGAATAGCCTCATTAAGAGTCCAGATGGAATAGCCTCTAAGAGTCCAGATGGAATAGCCTCTTAAGAGTCCAGGTGGAATAGCCTCCTTAGGAGTCCAGATGGAATAGCCTTAAGAGTCCAGATGGAATAGCCTCCTTAAGAGTCCAGATGGAATAGCCTCTTAGAGTCCAGATGGAATAGCCTCCTTAAGAGTCCAGATGGAATAGCATCTAAGAGTCCAGATGGAATAACCGCTAAGAGTCCAGATGGAATAGCCTCCTTAAGAGTCCAGATGGAATAGCCTTAAGAGTCCAGATGGAATAGCCTCCTTAACAGTCCAGATGGAATAAATAACAGTCCAGATGGCTAACTCTTGTTGTTGTTGTTGTGATGAGTCATGCATTCTATTATTCTCCTAATGAAAAAAATCAACAACATTGTTTTGGTAATAGTTTTAATTTAACATCAAAATCAGGAAGACATGAGTTTAATGAACCTCTAACTAAAGCACGTCTTTAAGAGTCCATATGGAATAACCTCCTCTGAGAGTCCAGATGAAATAGCCTCCTTAAGAGTCCATATGGAATAGCCTCCTTAAGAGTCCATATGGAATAGCCTCTAAGAGTCCAGATGGAATAGCCTCATTAAGAGTCCAGATGGAATAGCCTCTAAGAGTCCAGATGGAATAGCCTCTTAAGAGTCCAGGTGGAATAGCCTCCTTAAGAGTCCAGATGGAATAGCCTCCTTAAGAGTCCAGATGGAATAGCCTCCTTAAGAGTCCAGGTGGAATAGCATCTAATAGTCCAGATGGAATAGCCTCCAATAGTCCAGATGGAATAGCCTTAAGAGTCAAGATGGAATAGCCTCCTTAAGAGTCCAGATGAAATAGCCTCTAAGAGTCCAGATAGAATAGCCTCCTCTTAAGAGTCCAGATGGAATAGCCTCCTTAAGAGACCAGATTGAATAGCCTCTAAGAGTCCAGATGGAATAGCCTCCTTAAGAGTCCAGATGGAATAGCCTCATTAAGAGTCCAGATGGAATAGCCTCTAAGAGTCCAGATGGAATAGCCTCGAATAGTCCAGATGGAATAGCCTCCTTAAGAGTCCAGATGGAATAGCCTCTAAGAGTCCAGATGGAACAGCCTCTAAGAGTCCAGATGGAATAGGCTCCTCTTAAGAGTCCAGATGGAATAGCCTCTAAAAGTCCAGATGGAATAGCCTCTAAGAGTCCAGATGGAATAGCCTCCTTAAGAGTCCAGATGGAATAGCCTCCTTAAGAGTCCAGATGGAATAGCCTCCTTAAGAGTCCAGATGGAATAGCCTTAAGAGTCCAGATGGAATAGCCTCCTTAAGAGTCCAGGTGGAATAGCCTCCTTAGGAGTCCAGATGGAATAGCCTTAAGAGTCCAGATGGAATAGCCTCCTTAAGAGTCCAGATGGAATAGCCTCTTAGAGTCCAGACGGAATAGCCTCCTTAAGAGTCCAGATGGAATATTCTCCTTAAGAGTCCAGGTGGAATAGCCTCTAATAGTCCAGATGGAATAGCCTCCTTAAGAGACCAGATGGAATAGCCTCTAAGAGTCCAGATGGAATAGCCTCCTTAAGAGTCCAGATGGAATAGCCTCATTAAGAGTCCAGATGGAATAGCCTCTAAGAGTCCAGATGGAATAGCCTCGAATAGTCCAGATGGAATAGCCTCCTTAAGAGTCCAGATGGAATAGCCTCTAAGAGTCCAGATGGAATAGCCTCTAAGAGTCCAGATGGAACAGCCTCTAAGAGTCCAGATGGAATAGGCTCCTCTTAAGAGTCCAGATGGAATAGCCTCTAAAAGTCCAGATGGAATAGCCTCTAAGAGTCCAGATGGAATAGCCTCCTTAAGAGTCCAGATGGAATAGCCTCCTTAAGAGTCCAGATGGAATAGCCTCCTTAAGAGTCCAGATGGAATAGCCTTAAGAGTCCAGATGGAATAGCCTCCTTAAGAGTCCAGATGGAATAGCCTCATTAAGAGTCCAGATGGAATAGCCTCTAAGAGTCCAGATGGAATAGCCTCTTAAGAGTCCAGGTGGAATAGCCTCCTTAGGAGTCCAGATGGAATAGCCTTAAGAGTCCAGATGGAATAGCCTCCTTAAGAGTCCAGATGGAATAGCCTCTTAGAGTCCAGATGGAATAGCCTCCTTAAGAGTCCAGATGGAATAGCATCTAAGAGTCCAGATGGAATAACCGCTAAGAGTCCAGATGGAATAGCCTCCTTAAGAGTCCAGATGGAATAGCCTTAAGAGTCCAGATGGAATAGCCTCCTTAACAGTCCAGATGGAATAAATAACAGTCCAGATGGCTAACTCTTGTTGTTGTTGTTGTGATGAGTCATGCATTCTATTATTCTCCTAATGAAAAAAATCAACAACATTGTTTTGGTAATAGTTTTAATTTAACATCAAAATCAGGAAGACATGAGTTTAATGAACCTCTAACTAAAGCACGTCTTTAAGAGTCCATATGGAATAACCTCCTCTGAGAGTCCAGATGAAATAGCCTCCTTAAGAGTCCATATGGAATAGCCTCCTTAAGAGTCCATATGGAATAGCCTCTAAGAGTCCAGATGGAATAGCCTCATTAAGAGTCCAGATGGAATAGCCTCTAAGAGTCCAGATGGAATAGCCTCTTAAGAGTCCAGGTGGAATAGCCTCCTTAAGAGTCCAGATGGAATAGCCTCCTTAAGAGTCCAGATGGAATAGCCTCCTTAAGAGTCCAGGTGGAATAGCATCTAATAGTCCAGATGGAATAGCCTCCAATAGTCCAGATGGAATAGCCTTAAGAGTCAAGATGGAATAGCCTCCTTAAGAGTCCAGATGAAATAGCCTCTAAGAGTCCAGATAGAATAGCCTCCTCTTAAGAGTCCAGATGGAATAGCCTCCTTAAGAGACCAGATTGAATAGCCTCTAAGAGTCCAGATGGAATAGCCTCCTTAAGAGTCCAGATGGAATAGCCTCATTAAGAGTCCAGATGGAATAGCCTCTAAGAGTCCAGATGGAATAGCCTCGAATAGTCCAGATGGAATAGCCTCCTTAAGAGTCCAGATGGAATAGCCTCTAAGAGTCCAGATGGAACAGCCTCTAAGAGTCCAGATGGAATAGGCTCCTCTTAAGAGTCCAGATGGAATAGCCTCTAAAAGTCCAGATGGAATAGCCTCTAAGAGTCCAGATGGAATAGCCTCCTTAAGAGTCCAGATGGAATAGCCTCCTTAAGAGTCCAGATGGAATAGCCTCCTTAAGAGTCCAGATGGAATAGCCTTAAGAGTCCAGATGGAATAGCCTCCTTAAGAGTCCAGGTGGAATAGCCTCCTTAGGAGTCCAGATGGAATAGCCTTAAGAGTCCAGATGGAATAGCCTCCTTAAGAGTCCAGATGGAATAGCCTCTTAGAGTCCAGACGGAATAGCCTCCTTAAGAGTCCAGATGGAATATTCTCCTTAAGAGTCCAGGTGGAATAGCCTCTAATAGTCCAGATGGAATAGCCTCCTTAAGAGACCAGATGGAATAGCCTCTAAGAGTCCAGATGGAATAGCCTCCTTAAGAGTCCAGATGGAATAGCCTCATTAAGAGTCCAGATGGAATAGCCTCTAAGAGTCCAGATGGAATAGCCTTGAATAGTCCAGATGGAATAGCCTCCTTAAGAGTCCAGATGGAATAGCCTCTAAGAGTCCAGATGGAATAGCCTCTAAGAGTCCAGATTGAACAGCCTCTAAGAGTCCAGATGGAATAGGCTCCTCTTAAGAGTCCAGATGGAATAGCCTCTAAAAGTCCAGATGGAATAGCCTCTAAGAGTCCAGATGGAATAGCCTCCTTAAGAGTCCAGATGGAATAGCCTCCTTAAGAGTCCAGATGGAATAGCCTCCTTAAGAGTCCAGATGGAATAGCCTTAAGAGTCCAGATGGAATAGCCTCCTTAAGAGTCCAGATGGAATAGCCTCATTAAGAGTCCAGATGGAATAGCCTCTAAGAGTCCAGATGGAATAGCCTCTTAAGAGTCCAGGTGGAATAGCCTCCTTAGGAGTCCAGATGGAATAGCCTTAAGAGTCCAGATGGAATAGCCTCCTTAAGAGTCCAGATGGAATAGCCTCTTAGAGTCCAGATGGAATAGCCTCCTTAAGAGTCCAGATGGAATAGCCTTAAGAGTCCAGATGGAATAGCCTGCTTAACAGTCCAGATGGAATAAATAACAGTCCAGATGGCTAACTCTTGTTGTTGTTGTTGTGATGAGTCATGCATTCTATTATTCTCCTAATGAAAAAAATCAACAACATTGTTTTGGTAATAGTTTTAATTTAACATCAAAATCAGGAAGACATGAGTTTAATGAACCTCTAACTAAAGCACGTCTTTAAGAGTCCATATGGAATAACCTCCTCTGAGAGTCCAGATGAAATAGCCTCCTTAAGAGTCCATATGGAATAGCCTCCTTAAGAGTCCATATGGAATAGCCTCTAAGAGTCCAGATGGAATAGCCTCCTTAAGAGTCCAGATGGAATAGCCTCCTTAAGAGTCCAGATGGAATAGCCTTAAGAGTCCAGATGGAATAGCCTCCTTAAGAGTCCAGATGGAATAGCCTCATTAAGAGTCCAGATGGAATAGCCTCTAAGAGTCCAGATGGAATAGCCTCTTAAGAGTCCAGGTGGAATAGCCTCCTTAGGAGTCCAGATGGAATAGCCTTAAGAGTCCAGATGGAATAGCCTCCTTAAGAGTCCAGATGGAATAGCATCTAAGAGTCCAGATGGAATAACCGCTAAGAGTCCAGATGGAATAGCCTCCTTAAGAGTCCAGATGGAATAGCCTTAAGAGTCCAGATGGAATAGCCTCCTTAAGAGTCCAGATGGAATAGCCTCTAAGAGTACAGATGGAATAGCCTCTAAGAGTCCAGATGGAATAGCCTCCTTAAGAGTCCAGATGGAATAGCCTCCTTAAGAGTCCAGATTAAATAGCCTCTAAGAGTCCAGATTAAATAGCCTCTAAGAGTCCAGATGGAATAGCCTCCTTAAGAGACCAGATGGAATAGCCTCTAAGAGTCCAGATGGAATAGCCTCCTTAAGAGTCCAGATGGAATAGCATCTAAGAGTCCAGATGGAATAACCGCTAAGAGTCCAGATGGAATAGCCTCCTTAAGAGTCCAGATGGAATAGCCTTCTTAAGAGTCCAGATGGAATAGCATCTAAGAGTCCAGATGGAATAGCCTCGAAGAGTCCAGATGGAATAGCCTCCTCTTAAGAGTCCAGATGGAATAGCCTCCTCTTAAGAGTCCAGATGGAATAGCCTCCTTAAGAGTCCAGATGGAATAGCCTCCTTAAGAGTCCAGATGGAATAGCCTCCTTAAGAGTCCAGATGGAATAGCCTCTTAAGAGTCCAGATGGAATAGCCTCTTAAGAGTCCAGATGGAATAGCCTCTAAGAGTCCAGATGGAATAGCCTCTAAGAGTCCAGATGGAATAACCTCCTCTTAAGAGTCCAGATGGAATAGCCTCTAAGAGTCCAGATGGAATAGCCTCCTCTTAAGAGTCCAGATGCAATAGCCTCCTCTTAAGAGTCCAGATGGAATAGCCTCCTCTTAAGAGTCCAGATGGAATAGCCTCTAAGAGTCCAGATGCAATAGCCTCCTCTTAAGAGTCCAGATGGAATAGCCTCTAAGAGTCCAGATGGAATAGCCTCCTCTTAAGAGTCCAGATGGAATAGCCTCCTTAAGAGTCCAGATGAAATAGCCTCCTCTTAATTTTACTCACTAATCTTCTAGTCTCGTCCCCCAGTAGTCATCACCGTTTAAGAACTTAAAGAAGTACTCTTTTTATATCTGCGTTTAGGAGTTTAAAACTTCTCTAGGGTAGGGGGCAGCATTCGGAATTTTGGATGAAAAGCATGTCCAAATTAAACTGCCTTTTTCTCGGGCCCAGAATATATGATATGCATATAACTGATAGATTTGGATAGAAAACACTCTAAGATTTCCAAAACTGTTAGAATCGTGTCTGTGAGTATAACAGAACTGAGTTGGCAGGTGAAAACCTGAGAAAGATTCATTCGGGAAGTCGTTTCTTTTTTGGTTTTGTAGTTTTCTATTCAATGCCATTACAGTATCTATTGACTTAGGACTCAAATTGCAGTTCCTATGCCTTCCACTAGATGTCAACAGTCTTTAGAAATTGTTTCAGGCTTGTATTCTGAAAAATGAGGAAGTAAGAGCAGTCTAAATGAGTGGACCCTAAAGTGTCACAAAGCTTTTTCATGCGCACGACCGAAAGAGTGCCTTTCTTGTTTACCTTTTATATTGACGACGTTATTGTCCGGTTGAAATATTATCGATTATTTAGGCTAAAAACAACCTGAGGATTGAATATAAACATTGTTTGACATGTTTCTATGAACTTTACGGATACAATTTCGATTTTTTGTCTGCCTGTTTTGACTGCGTTTGAGCCTGTGGATTACTGAAGAAAACGTGCTAACAAAACTCAGGTTTTTGGATATAAAGAGACTTTATCAAACAAAAGGAACATTTATTGAGTAAATGAATGTCTGCTGAGTGCAACCATATGAAGATCATCAAAGGTAAGGGATTCATTTTATCTATATTTCTGACTTGTGTAACTCTTCTACTTGGCTGGTTACTGTTTGTAATGATTTGTCTGCTGGGCTATGTTCTCAAATAATCGTAAGGTATACTTTCGCCGTAAAGCATTTTTTAAATCTGACACCGTGGTTGGATTCACAAGAAGTTAATCTTTAAACCTATGTAAAATATGTTTTGTTTTCTGAATTTTTATAATGAGTATTTCTGTATTTGAATTTGGCGCCCAGCAGTTTCACTGGCTGTTGAAGAGGTGGGACGCTAACGTCTCACGTACCCAAGAGAGGTTAAAGTATTTTTATAGAGGTGATAAAACAGTAATTTAATATTTTCGATGTGCTCCATCTTCATTGGAGCACATTCCTCTAAGTCAAAGCAATTAGAATGTTTGTGCTCAGATACTTTAGTGGCAAATAGAAAACATTTTAATTTGAGGACCTAAGTTGTGTTTTGATCCAATTTGACATGAAGGTAAAAGATCTAACAGAACGTCTTTATTTTACTTTTCAACCAACATTCAACCAACATTCAACCGACATTCAACCGACATTCAACAGACATTCAACCAACGTTCAACCAACATTCAACCGACGTTCAACCGACATTCAACCGACATTCAACCGACATTCAACCGACATTCAACCGACATTCAACCGACATTCAACCGACATTCAACCAACGTTCAACCAACGTTCAACCGGCATTCAACCAACGTTCAACCGACATTCAACCGACATTCAACCGACATTCAACCGACGTTCAACCGACATTCAACCGACATTCAACTGACATTCAACTGACATTCAACTGACATTCAACTGACATTCAACCGACATTCAACCGACATTCAACCGACATTCAACCAACGTTCAACCAACATTCAACCGACGTTCAACCGACATTCAACCAACATTCAACCGACATTCAACCGACATTCAACCAACGTTCAACCAACGTTCAACCGACATTCAACCGACATTCAACCAACGTTCAACCGACATTCAACCGACGTTCAACCAACATTCAAAGACTCCAGGTTCCCTTTCAGTCCAGTTTAGAACACTCCATGAAGAGGGGAGACTAAACTAAAATCCTTTTCCAACCATGACTGCATGTTTTATTCATGTGTTACTGTGTAAAAGTAGAATTTAGTGGAGAGGTACGTGTGTGTGTGTGTGTGTGTGTGTGTGTGTGTGTGTGTGTGTGTGTGTGTGTGTGTGTGTGTGTGTGTGTGTGTGTGTGTGTGTGTGTGTGTGTGTGTGTGTGTGTGTGTGTGTGTGTGTGTGTGTGTGAAACCCAGCCACATTAGTCAGCGTGTCATCGCCGCACACACACAGGCAGGTAGCCTAGTGGTTAGAGGGGGGAAGCAGGTAGCCTGGTGGTTAGAGGGGGGAGGCAGGTAGCCTAGTGGTTAGAGGCAGGTAGCCTAGTGGTTAGAGGCAGGTAGCCTAGTGGTTAGAAGGGGGGAGGCAGGTAGCCTAGTGGTTGGAGGGGGGAGGCAGGTAGGCTAGTGGTTAGAGGGGGGAGGCAGGTAGCCTAGTGGTTAGAGGGGGGAGGCAGGTAGTCTAGTGGTTAGAGGGGGGAGGTAGGTAGCCTAGCGATTTGAGCATTGGGTCAGTAACCGAAAGGTTTCTGGATCGAATCCCCGAGCTGATAAGGTAAAAAATCTGTCGTTCTGCCCATGAACAAGGCAGTTAACCCACTGTTCCTAGGCTGTCATTGAAAATAAGAATTTGATCTTAACTGAAGTCCCGTTATCGGGATCGATATGACAACAGCCAGTCGAAGTGCAGGGCGCCAAATTCAAAAAACAGAAATCTCATAATTAAAATTCCTCAGACATTCATGTGTCTTATATCATTTTAAAGGTAATCTTGTTGTTAATCCCACCAAAGTGTCCGATTTCAAATAGGCTTTTCAGCGAAAGCACTACAAACGATTATGTTAGGTCACCACAAAA